>NW_027077596.1:900000-1179000 GCF_963924675.1 Phocoena phocoena | reverse complement strand
CCTAAACCGTACCCTAATCCTAACCCGTACGCTAACACTAACCCGTACTCTAACACGTACGCTCACCCTAAACCATTGTCGTACACGAACATGTCCCCTAAACCGTCCCCATCCCCGTCCCCTAAACCTAACCCTAACCCTAATCCTAACCCTTACCCGAAGCCTTACCCTAACCTGTCCCCTGATCCTAACACGTAGGCTAACACTAACCCGAACCCTAACACGTATGCTCACCCTAAAACGTTGTCGTACCCTAACCTGTCCCCTAAACCGTCCCCGTCCCCGTCCCCTAAACCTAACCCTAACCCTAACCCTTACCCGAAGCCTTACCCTAACTCGTCCCCTAATCCTAACCCGTACGCTAACACTAACCCGTACCCTAACACGGACACTCACCCTAAACCGTTGTCGTACCCTAACCTGTCCCCTAAACCGTCCCCGTCCCCTAACCCTAACCCTAAACCTAACACTTACCCGAAGCCTTACACTAACCCTTCCCCTAATGCTAACCCGTACGCTAACACTAACCCGTACTCTTACACGTACACTCACCCTAAACCGTTGTCGTACCCTAACCAGTCCGCTAAACCGTCCCCGTCCCCTAACCCTAAACCTAACCCTAACCAGTACACGAAGCCTTACCATAACCCGTCCCCTAATCCTAACCCGTACGTTAACACTAAACCGTACCCTAACACATACGCACACCCTAAAACGTTGTCGTACACTAACCTGTCCCCTAAACCGTCCCCGTCTCCTAACCCTAACCCTAACCCTAACCCTAACCCTAACCCTAACCCTTACCCGAAGCCTTACCCTAACCCGTCCTCTAATCCTAACCCGTACGCTAACACTAACCCGTACCCTAACACGTACGCTCACCCTAAACCGTTGTCGTATCCTAACCTGTCCCCTAAACCAACCCCGTCCCCTAACCCTAATCCTAACCCTAACCCTAACCCTTACCCGAAGCCTTACCATAACCCGTACCCTAATGCTAACCCATATGATAACACTAACCCATGCCCTAACATGTACGCTCACCCTAAACCGTTCTCGTACCCTAACCTGTCCCCTAAACCGTCCCCGTCCCCTATCCCAAACCCCAACCCTAACACTAAACCTTACCCGAAGCCTTACCCTAACCAGTCCCCTAATCCTAACCCGTACGCTAACACTAACCCGTACCCTAACACGTACGCTCCCCCTATACCTTTGTCGTACACGAACCTGTCCCCTAAACCGTCCCCATCCCCGTCCCCTAACCCTAACCCTAACCCTAACCCTAACACATACCCGAAGCCTTACCCTAACCCGTCCCCTAATCCTAACCCGTAGGATAACACTAACCCATACCCTAACACGTATGCTCACCCTAAACCGTTGTCGTACCCTAACCTGTCCCCTAAACCGTCCCCATTCCCTAACCCTAACCCTAACCCTAACCCTAACACTTACCCCGAAGCCTTACCCTAACTCGTCCCCTAATCCTAACCCATACGCTAACACTAACCCGTACCCTAACACTTACGCTCACCCTAAACCACTGTCGTACCCTAACCTGTCACCTAAACCGTCCCCATTCCCTAACCCTAACCCTTACCCGAACCCTTACCCTAACCCGTCCACTAATCCTAACCCGTACGCTAACACTAACCCGTACCCTAACACGTACGCTCACCCTCAACTGTTGTCGTACCCTAACCTGTCACCTAAACCGTCACCGTCACCTCACCCTATCCCTAACCCTAACCCTAACCCTAACCCGAACCCTTACCCGAAGCCTTACCCTAAACCTTCCCCTAATCCTAACCCGTTCGCTAACTCTAACCCATACCCTAACACGTACGCTCACCCTAAACCGTTGTGGTACACTAACCTGTCCCCTAAACCGTCCCCGTTCCCTAACCCTAACCCTAACCCTAACCCTAACCCTAACCCTTACCCGAAGCCTTACCCTAACCCTTCCCCTAATCCTAACCCGTACGCTAACACTAACCCGTACCCTAACACGTACGCTCACCCTAAACCGTTGTCGTACCCTAACCTGTCCCCTAAACCGTCCCCGTCCCCTAACCCTAACCCTAACCCTAACCCTAACCCTAAACCTTACCCGAAGCCTTACCCTAACCCGTCCTCTAATCCTAACCCGTACGCTAACACTAACCCGTACCCTAACACGTATGCTCACCCTAAAACTTTGTCGTACACTAACCTGTCCCCTAAACCGTCCCCGTCCCCTAACCCTAACACTAAACCTAACCCTAACCCTAACCCTTACCCGAAGCCTTACCGTAAACCGTCCCCTAATCCTAACCCATACGATAACACTAACCCGTACCCTAACACGTACGCTCACACTAAACCGTTGTCGTACCCTAACCTGTCCCCTAAACCGTCCCCGTCCCCTAACCCTAACCCTAACCCTAACCCTTACCCTAAGCCTTACCATAACCCGTCCCCTAATCCTAACCCGTATGCTAACACTAACCCGTACCGTAACACGTACGCTCACCCTAAACCGTTGTCGTACACTAACCTGTCCGCTAAACCGTCCCCGTCCCCTAACCCTAACCCTAACCCTAACCCTAACCCTTACCCGAAGCCTTACCGTAACCCATCCCTAATCCTAACCCATACGATAACACTAACCCGTACCCTAACACGTACGCTCACCCTAAACCGTTGTCGTACCCTAACCTGTCCCCTAAACCGTCCCCGTCCCCTAACCCTAACCCTAACCCTAGCCCTAACCCTTACCCGAAGACGTACCCTAACCCGTCCCCTAATCCTAACCCGTATGCTAACACTAACCCGTACCCTAACACGTACGCTCACCCTAAACCGTTGTCGTACACTAACCTGTCCCCTAAACTGTCCCCGTCCCCGTCCTCGTCCCCTAAACCTAACCCTAACCCTAACCCTTACCCGAAGCCTTACCCTAACCCGTCCCCTAATCCTAACCCGTACGCTAACACTAAACCATACCCTAACCCGTACGCTCACCCTAAACCTTTGTCGTACCCTAACCTGTCCCCTAAACCGTCCCCGTCCCCTAACCCTAAACCTAACCCTAAGTCTTACCCAAAGCCTTACCCTAACCCGTCCCCTAATCCTAAACCGTACGCTAACACTAACCCATATCCTAACACGTACGCTCACCATAAACCGTTGTCGTACCCTAACCTGTCCCCTAAACCGTCCCCATCCCCTAACCCTAACCCTAACCCTAAACCTTACCTGAAGCCTTACCCTAACCCGTACCCTAATCCTAACCCGTACGCTAACACTAAACCGTATCCTAACACATACACACACCCTAAACCGTTGTTGTACACTAACCTGTCCCCTAAACCGTCCCCGTCTCCTAACCCTAACCCTAACCCTAACCCAAACCCTAACCCTTACCCGAAGCCTTACCCTAACACATCCTCTAATCCTAACCCGTACGCTAACACTAACCCGTACCCTAACATGTACGCTCAACGTAAACCGTTGTCGTACACTAACCTGTCCCCTAAACCGTCCCCATTCCCTAACCCTAACCCTAACCCTAACCTTAACCCTAACACTTATCCGAAGCCTTACCCTAAACCGTCCCCTAATCCTAACTCGTTCGCTGACACTAAAACGTACCCTAACACGTACGCTCACCCTAAACCGTTGTCGTACTCTAACCTGTCCCCTAAACCGTCCCCGTCCCCTAACCGTAACCCTAACCCTAACCCTTACCCAAAGCCTTACACTAACCCGTCCCCTAATCCTAACTCTTACGATAACACTAACCCATACCCTAACACGTACGTTCACCCTATACCGTTTTCGTACCCTAACCTGTCCCCTAAACCATCCCCGTCCCCTAACCCTAACACTAACGCTAACCCTAACCCTTACCCGAAGCCTTACCCTAACCCGTCCCCTAATCCTAACCCGTACGCTAACACTAACCCGTACCCTAACACGTACGCTCACCCTAAACCGTTGTCATAAACTGACCTGTCCCCTAAACCGTCCCCGACCCCGTCCCCTAACCCTAACCCTAACCCTAACCCTAACCCTTACCCGAAGCCTTACACTAACCCGTCCCCTAATCCTAACCCGTCAGCTAACACTAACCCGTACCCTAACACGTAGGCTCACCCTAAACCGTTGTCGTACCCTAACCTGTCCCCTAAACCGTCACCGTCCCCTAAACCTAACCCTAACCCTAAACCTAACCCTAACCCGATCCCTTACCCGAAGCCTTACCCTAAACCGTCCCCTAATCCTAAGGCGTATGCTAACTCTAACCCGTACCCTAACACGTACGCTCACCCTAAACCGTTGTCGTACCCTAACCTGTCCACTAAACCCTCCCCGTTCCCTAACACTAACCCTGACCCTAAACCTAACCCTAACCCTTACCCGAAGCCTTACCCTAACACTTCCCCTAATCCTAACCCGTACGCTAACACTAACCCGTACCCTAACACGTACGCTCACCCTAAACCGTTGACGTACACTAACCTGTCCCCTAAACCGTCCCCGTCCCCTAACCCTAACCCTAACCCAAACCCTAACCCTTACCCGAAGCCTTACCCTAACCCTTCCCCTAATCCTAACCCATACGATAACACTAACCTGTACCCTAACACGTTCGCTCACCCTAAACCGTTGTCATACACTAACCTGTCCCCTAAACCGTCCCCGTCCCCTAACCCTAACCCTAACCCTAGCCATAACCCTTACCCGAAGCCTTACCCTAACCCGTCCCATAATCCTAAACCGTACGCTAACACTAACCCGTACCCTAACACGTACGCTCACCCTAAACCGTTGTCGTACACTAACCTGTCCCCTAAACTGTCCCTGTACCCGTCTCCGTCCCCTAACCCTAACCCTAACCCTAACCCTTACCCGAAGCCTTACCCTAACCCGTCCCCTAATCCTAACCCGTACACTAACACTAAACCGTACCCTAACACGTACGCTCACCCTAAACCTTTGTCGTACCCTAACCTGTCCCCTAAACCGTCCCCGTCCCCTAACCCTAACACTAACCCTAACCCTAACCCTTACCCGAAGCCTTACACTAACCCGTCCCCTAATCCTAACCCGTCAGCTAACACTAACCCGTACCCTAACACGTAGGCTCACCCTAAACCGTTGTCGTACCCTAACCTGTCCCCTAAACCGTCACCGTCCCCTAAACCTAACCCTAACCCTAAACCTAACCCTAACCCGAACTCTTACCCGAAGCCTTACCCTAAACCGTCCCCTAATCCTAAGGCGTATGCTAACTCTAACCCGTACCCTAACACGTACGCTCACCCTAAACCGTTGTCGTACCCTAACCTGTCCACTAAACCCTCCCCGTTCCCTAACACTAACCCTGACCCTAAACCTAACCCTAACCCTTACCCGAAGCCTTACCCTAACACTTCCCCTAATCCTAACCCGTACGCTAACACTAACCCGTACCCTAACACGTACGCTCACCCTAAACCGTTGACGTACACTAACCTGTCCCCTAAACCGTCCCCGTCCCCTAACCCTAACCCTAACCCAAACCCTAACCCTTACCCGAAGCCTTACCCTAACCCTTCCCCTAATCCTAACCCATACGATAACACTAACCTGTACCCTAACACGTTCGCTCACCCTAAACCGTTGTCATACACTAACCTGTCCCCTAAACCGTCCCCGTCCCCTAACCCTAACCCTAACCCTAGCCATAACCCTTACCCGAAGCCTTACCCTAACCCGTCCCATAATCCTAAACCGTACGCTAACACTAACCCGTACCCTAACACGTACGCTCACCCTAAACCGTTGTCGTACACTAACCTGTCCCCTAAACTGTCCCTGTACCCGTCTCCGTCCCCTAACCCTAACCCTAACCCTAACCCTTACCCGAAGCCTTACCCTAACCCGTCCCCTAATCCTAACCCGTACACTAACACTAAACCGTACCCTAACACGTACGCTCACCCTAAACTTTTGTCGTACCCTAACCTGTCCCCTAAACCGTCCCCGTCCCCTAACCCTAAACCTAACCCTAACACTTACCCAAAGCCTTACACTAACCCGTACCCTATTCCTAAACCGTCAGCTAACACTAACCCATACCCTAACACGTACGCACACCCTAAACCGTTGTCGTACCCTAACCTGTCCCCTAAACCGTCCCCGTCCCCTAACCCTAACCCTAACCCTAACACTTACCCGAAGCCTTACCCTAACCCGTCCCCTAATCCTAACCCGTACGCTAACACTAACCCGTACTCTTACACGTACGCTCACCCAAAACCGTTGTCGTACCCTAACCAGTCCCCTAAACCGTCCCCGTCCCCTAACCCTAACCCTAAACCTAACCCTAACCAGTACCCGAAGCCTTACCCTAACCCGTCCCCTAATCCTAACCCGTACGCTAACACTAAACCGTACCCTAACACATACGCACACCCTAAACCGTTGTCGTACACTAACCTGTCCCCTAAACCGTCCCCGTCTCCTAACCCTAACCCTAACCCTAACCCTAACCCTAACCCTTAACCGAAGCCTTACCCTAACCCTTCCCCTAATCCTAACCCGTACGCTAACACTAACCCGTACCCTAACACGTACGCTCACCCTAAACCGTTGTCGTACCCTAACCTGTCCCCTAAACCGTCCCCGTCCCCTAACCCTAACCCTAACCCTAACCCTAACCCTAAACCTTACCCGAAGCCTTACCCTAACCCGTCCCCTAATCCTAACCCGTACGCTAACACTAACCCGTACCCTAACACGTATGCTCACCCTAAAACTTTGTCGTACACTAACCTGTCCCCTAAACCGTCCCCGTCCCCTAACCCTAACACTAACCCTAACCCTAACCCTAACCCTTACCCGAAGCCTTACCGTAAACCGTCCCCTAATCCTAACCCATACGATAACACTAACCCGTACCCTAACACGTACGCTCACACTAAACCGTTGTCGTACCCTAACCTGTCCCCTAAACCGTCCCCGTCCCCTAACCCTAACCCTAACCCTAACCCTAACCCTTACCCGAAGCCTTACCATAACCCGTCCCCTAATCCTAACCCGTATGCTAACACTAACCCGTACCGTAACACGTACGCTCACCCTAAACCGTTGTCGTACACTAACCTGTCCGCTAAACCGTCCCCGTCCCCTAACCCTAACCCTAACCCTAACCCTAACCCTAACCCTTACCCGAAGCCTTACCGTAACCCATCCCTAATCCTAACCCATACGATAACACTAACCCGTACCCTAACACGTACGCTCACCCTAAACCGTTGTCGTACCCTAACCTGTCCCCTAAACCGTCCCCGTCCCCTAACCCTAACCCTAACCCTAGCCCTAACCCTTACCCGAAGACGTACCCTAACCCGTCCCCTAATCCTAACCCGTATGCTAACACTAACCCGTACCCTAACACGTACGCTCACCCTAAACCGTTGTCGTACACTAACCTGTCCCCTAAACTGTCCCCGTCCCCGTCCTCGTCCCCTAAACCTAACCCTAAACCTAACCCTTACCCGAAGCCTTACCCTAACCCGTCCCCTAATCCTAACCCGTACGCTAACACTAAACCATACCCTAACCCGTACGCTCACCCTAAACCTTTGTCGTACCCTAACCTGTCCCCTAAACCGTCCCCGTCCCCTAACCCTAAACCTAACCCTAACTCTTACCCAAAGCCTTACCCTAACCCGTCCCCTAATCCTAAACCATACGCTAACACTAACCCATATCCTAACACGTACGCTCACCATAAACCGTTGTCGTACCCTAACCTGTCCCCTAAACCGTCCCCATCCCCTAAACCTAACCCTAACCCTAAACCTTACCTGAAGCCTTACCCTAACCCGTCCCCTAATCCTAACCCGTACGCTAACACTAAACCGTATCCTAACACATACACACACCCTAAACCGTTGTTGTACACTAACCTGTCCCCTAAACCGTCCCCGTCTCCTAACCCTAACCCTAACCCTAACCCTAACCCTAACCCTTACCCGAAGCCTTACCCTAACACGTCCTCTAATCCTAACCCGTACGCTAACACTAACCCGTACCCTAACATGTACGCTCAACGTAAACCGTTGTCGTACCCTAACCTGTCCCCTAAACCGTCCCCGTTCCCTAACCCTAACCCTAACCCTAAACTTAACTCTAACACTTATCCGAAGCCTTACCCTAAACCGTCCCCTAATCCTAACTCGTACGCTGACACTAACACGTACCCTAACACGTACGCTCACCCTAAACCGTTGTCGTACTCTAACCTGTCCCCTAAACCGTCCCCGTCCCCTAACCGTAACCCTAACCCTAACCCTTACCCAAAGCCTTACACTAACCCGTCCCCTAATCCTAACACTTACGATAACACTAATCCATACCCTAACACGTACGTTCACCCTATACCGTTTTCGTACCCTAACCTGTCCCCTAAACCATCCCCGTCCCCTAACCCTAACACTAACGCTAACCCTAACCCTTACCCGAAGCCTTACCCTAACCCGTCCCCTAATCCTAACCCGTACGCTAACACTAACCCGTACCCTAACACGTACGCTCACCCTAAACCGTTGTCATAAACTGACCTGTCCCCTAAACCGTCCCCGACCCCGTCCCCTAACCCTAACCCTAACCCTAACCCTAACCCTTACCCGAAGCCTTACACTAACCCGTCCCCTAATCCTAACCCGTCAGCTAACACTAACCCGTACCCTAACACGTAGGCTCACCCTAAACCGTTGTCGTACCCTAACCTGTCCCCTAAACCGTCACCGTCCCCTAAACCTAACCCTAAACCTAAACCTAACCCTAACCCGAACCCTTACCCGAAGCCTTACCCTAAACCGTCCCCTAATCCTAAGGCGTATGCTAACTCTAACCCGTACCCTAACACGTACGCTCACCCTAAACCGTTGTCGTACCCTAACCTGTCCACTAAACCCTCCCCGTTCCCTAACACTAACCCTGACCCTAAACCTAACCCTAACCCTTACCCGAAGCCTTACCCTAACACTTCCCCTAATCCTAACCCGTACGCTAACACTAACCCGTACCCTAACACCTACGCTCACCCTAAACCGTTGACGTACACTAACCTGTCCCCTAAACCGTCCCCGTCCCCTAACCCTAACCCTAACCCAAACCCTAACCCTTACCCGAAGCCTTACCCTAACCCTTCCCCTAATCCTAACCCATACGATAACACTAACCTGTACCCTAACACGTTCGCTCACCCTAAACCGTTGTCATACACTAACCTGTCCCCTAAACCGTCCCCGTCCCCTAACCCTAACCCTAACCCTAGCCATAACCCTTACCCGAAGCCTTACCCTAACCCGTCCCATAATCCTAAACCGTACGCTAACACTAAACCGTACCCTAACACGTACGCTCACCCTAAACCGTTGTCGTACACTAACCTGTCCCCTAAACTGTCCCTGTACCCGTCTCCGTCCCCTAACCCTAACCCTAACCCTAACCCTTACCCGAAGCCTTACCCTAACCCGTCCCCTAATCCTAACCCGTACACTAACACTAAACCGTACCCTAACACGTACGCTCACCCTAAACCTTTGTCGTACCCTAACATGTCCCCTAAACCGTCCCCGTCCCCTAACCCTAAACCTAACCCTAACCCTTACCCAAAGCCTTACACTAACCCGTACCCTATTCCTAAACCGTCAGCTAACACTAACACATACCCTAACACGTACGCACACCCTAAACCGTTGTCGTACCCTAACCTGTCCCCTAAACCGTCCCCGTCCCCTAACCCTAACCCTAACCCTAACACTTACCCGAAGCCTTACCCTAACCCGTCCCCTAATCCTAACCCGCACGCTAACACTAACCCGTACTCTTACACGTACGCTCACCCTAAACCGTTGTCGTACCCTAACCAGTCCCCTAAACCGTCCCCGTCCCCTAACCCTAACCCTAAACCTAACCCTAACCAGTACCCGAAGCCTTACCATAACCCGTCCCCTAATCCTAACCCGTACGTTAACACTAAACCGTACCCTAACACATACGCACACCCTAAAACGTTGTCGTACACTAACCTGTCCCCTAAACCGTCCCCGTCTCCTAACCCTAACCCTAACCCTAACCCTAACCCTAACCCTTACCCGAAGCCTTACCCTAACCCGTCCTCTAATCCTAACCCGTACGCTAACACTAACCCGTACCCTAACACGTACGCTCACCCTAAACCGTTGTCGTATCCTAACCTGTCCCCTAAACCAACCCCGTCCCCTAACCCTAATCCTAACCCTAACCCTAACCCTTACCCGAAGCCTTACCATAACCCGTCCCCTAATCCTAACCCATATGATAACACTAACCCATGCCCTAACATGTACGCTCACCCTAAACAGTTGTCGTACCCTAACCTGTCCCCTAAAACGTCGCCGTCCCCTAACCCTAACCCTAACCCTAACCCTAACTATCACCCTTACCCGAAGCCTTACCCTAACCTGTCCCTTAATCCTAACCCGTACGCTAACACTAACCCGTACCCTAAAACGTACGCTCACCCTAAACCATTGTCGTACCCTAAACTGTCCCCTAAACCATCCCCATCCCGTAACTCTAACCCTAATCCTAACCCTAAACCTAACCCTTACCCGAAGCCTTACCCTAAACCGACCCCTAAACCTAACCCGTACGCTAACACTAACCCGTACCCTAACACGTACGTTCACACTAAACCGTTGTCGTACACAAACCTGTCCCCTAAACCGTCCCCGTCCCCTAACCCTAACCCTAACCCTAACCCTAAACCTTACCCGAAGCCGTACCCTAAACTGTACCCTAATCCTAACCCGTACGCTAACACTAACCCGTACTCTAACACGTACGCTCACCCTAAACCATTGTCGTACACGAACATGTCCCCTAAACCGTCCCCATCCCCGTCCCCTAAACCTAACCCTAACCCTAACCCTTACCCGAAGCCTTACCCTAACCTGTCCCCTGATCCTAAAACGTAGGCTAACACTAACCCGAACCCTAACACGTATGCTCACCCTAAAACGTTGTCGTACCCTAACCTGTCCCCTAAACCGTCCCCGTCCCCGTCCCCTAAACCTAACCCTAACCCTAACCCTTACCCGAAGCCTTACCCTAACTCGTCCCCTAATCCTAACCCGTACGCTAACACTAACCCGTACCCTAACACGGACACTCACCCTAAACCGTTGTCGTACCCTAACCTGTCCCCTAAACCGTCCCCGTCCCCTAACCCTAACCCTAAACCTAACACTTACCCGAAGCCTTACACTAACCCTTCCCCTAATCCTAACCCGTACGCTAACACTAACCCGTACTCTTACACGTACACTCACCCTAAACCGTTGTCGTACCCTAACCAGTCCGCTAAACCGTCCCCGTCCCCTAACCCTAAACCTAACCCTAACCAGTACCCGAAGCCTTACCATAACCCGTCCCCTAATCCTAACCCGTACGTTAACACTAAACCGTACCCTAACACATACGCACACCCTAAAACGTTGTCGTACACTAACCTGTCCCCTAAACCGTCCCCGTCTCCTAACCCTAACCCTAACCCTAACCCTAACCCTAACCCTAACCCTTACCCGAAGCCTTACCCTAACCCGTCCTCTAATCCTAACCCGTACGCTAACACTAACCCGTACCCTAACACGTACGCTCACCCTAAACCGTTGTCGTATCCTAACCTGTCCCCTAAACCAACCCCGTCCCCTAACCCTAATCCTAACCCTAACCCTAACCCTTACCCGAAGCCTTACCATAACCCGTACCCTAATGCTAACCCATATGATAACACTAACCCATGCCCTAACATGTACGCTCACCCTAAACCGTTCTCGTACCCTAACCTGTCCCCTAAACCGTCCCCGTCCCCTATCCCAAACCCCAACCCTAACACTAAACCTTACCTGAAGCCTTACCCTAACCAGTCCCCTAATCCTAACCCGTACGCTAACACTAACCCGTACCCTAACACGTACGCTCCCCCTATACCTTTGTCGTACACGAACCTGTCCCCTAAACCGTCCCCATCCCCGTCCCCTAACCCTAACCCTAACCCTAACCCTAACACATACCCGAAGCCTTACCCTAACCCGTCCCCTAATCCTAACCCGTAGGATAACACTAACCCATACCCTAACACGTATGCTCACCCTAAACCGTTGTCGTACCCTAACCTGTCCCCTAAACCGTCCCCATTCCCTAACCCTAACCCTAACCCTAACCCTAACACTTACCCCGAAGCCTTACCCTAACTCGTCCCCTAATCCTAACCCATACGCTAACACTAACCCGTACCCTAACACTTACGCTCACCCTAAACCACTGTCGTACCCTAACCTGTCACCTAAACCGTCCCCATTCCCTAACCCTAACCCTTACCCGAACCCTTACCCTAACCCGTCCACTAATCCTAACCCGTACGCTAACACTAACCCGTACCCTAACACGTACGCTCACCCTCAACTGTTGTCGTACCCTAACCTGTCACCTAAACCGTCACCGTCACCTCACCCTATCCCTAACCCTAACCCTAACCCTAACCCGAACCCTTACCCGAAGCCTTACCCTAAACCTTCACCTAATCCTAACCCGTTCGCTAACTCTAACCCATACCCTAACACGTACGCTCACCCTAAACCGTTGTGGTACACTAACCTGTCCCCTAAACCGTCCCCGTTCCCTAACCCTAACCCTAACCCTAACCCTAACCCTTACCCGAAGCCTTACCCTAACCCTTCCCCTAATCCTAACCCGTACGCTAACACTAACCCGTACCCTAACACGTACGCTCACCCTAAACCGTTGTCGTACCCTAACCTGTCCCCTAAACCGTCCCCGTCCCCTAACCCTAACCCTAACCCTAACCCTAACCCTAAACCTTACCCGAAGCCTTACCCTAACCCGTCACCTAATCCTAACCCGTACGCTAACACTAACCCGTACCCTAACACGTATGCTCACCCTAAAACTTTGTCGTACACTAACCTGTCCCCTAAACCGTCCCCGTCCCCTAACCCTAACACTAAACCTAACCCTAACCCTAACCCTTACCCGAAGCCTTACCGTAAACCGTCCCCTAATCCTAACCCATACGATAACACTAACCCGTACCCTAACACGTACGCTCACACTAAACCGTTGTCGTACCCTAACCTGTCCCCTAAACCGTCCCCGTCCCCTAACCCTAACCCTAACCTTAACCCTAACCCTTACCCGAAGCCTTACCATAACCCGTCCCCTAATCCTAACCCGTATGCTAACACTAACCCATACCGTAACACGTACGCTCACCCTAAACCGTTGTCGTACACTAACCTGTCCGCTAAACCGTCCCCGTCCCCTAACCCTAACCCTAACCCTAACCCTAACCCTAACCCTTACCCGAAGCCTTACCGTAACCCATCCCTAATCCTAACCCATACGATAACACTAACCCGTACCCTAACACGTACGCTCACCCTAAACCGTTGTCGTACCCTAACCTGTCCCCTAAACTGTCCCCGTCCCCTAACCCTCACCCTAACCCTAGCCCTAACCCTTACCCGAAGATGTACCCTAACCCGTCCCCTAATCCTAACCCGTATGCTAACACTAACCCGTACCCTAACACGTACGCTCACCCTAAACCGTTGTCGTACACTAACCTGTCCCCTAAACTGTCCCCGTCCCCGTCCTCGTCCCCTAAACCTAACCCTAACCCTAACCCTTACCCGAAGCCTTACCCTAACCCGTCCCCTAATCCTAACCCGTACGCTAACACTAAACCATACCCTAACCCGTACGCTCACCCTAAACCTTTGTCGTACCCTAACCTGTCCCCTAAACCGTCCCCGTCCCCTAACCCTAAACCTAACCCTAACCCTAACCCTGACCCGAAGCCTTACCCTAACCCGTCCCCTAATCCTAACCCGTACGCTAACACTAAACCGTACCCTAACACGTACGCTCACCCTAAACCGTTGTCGTACCCTAACCTGTCCCCTAAACCGTCCCCATCCCCGTACCCTAACCCTAACACTAACCCTAACCCTTACCCGAAGCCTTACCCTAACCCTCTCCTATTCCTAACCCGTACGCTAACACTAACCCGTACCCTAACACGTAGGCTCACCCTAAACCTTTATCGTACGCTAACCTGTCCCCTAAACCGTCCCCGTGCCCTAAGCCTAAACCTAACCCTAACCCTTACCCAAAGCCTTACCCTAACCCGTCCCCTAATCCTAAACCGTACGCTAACACTAACCCATAGCCTAACACGTACGCTCACCATAAACCGTTGTCGTACCCTAACCTGTCCCCTAAACCGTCCCCATCCCCTAACCCTAACCCTAACCCTAACCCTAACCCTTACCTGAAGCCTTACCCTAACCTGTCCCCTAATCCTAACCCGTACGCTAACACTAAACCGTATCCTAACACATACACACACCCTAAACCGTTGTTGTACACTAACCTGTCACCTAAACCGTCCCCGTCTCCTAACCCTAACCCTAACCCTAACCCTAACCCTAACCCTTACCCGAAGCCTTACCCTAACACGTCCTCTAATCCTAACCCGTACGCTAACACTAACCCGTACCCTAACACGTACGCTCAACGTAAACCGTTGTCGTACCCTAACCTGTCCCCTAAACCGTCCCCGTCCCCTAACCCTATCCCTAACCCTAACACTAACCCTGACCCGAAGCTATACCCTAACCCGTCCCCTAATCCTAACCCGTACGCTAACACTAAACCGTACCCTAACACGTACGCTCACCATAAACCGTTGTCGTACCCTAACCTGTCCCCTAAACCGTCACCGTCACCTCACCCTATCCCTAACCCTAACCCTAACCCTAACCCTAACCCTAACCCTAACCCTTACCCGAAGCCTTACTCTAACCCGTCCCCTAATCCTAACCCATACGATAACACTAACATATACCCTAACACGTACGCTCACCCTAAACCGTTGTCATACACTAACCTGTCCCCTAAACTGTCCCCGTCCCCTAACCCTAACCCTAAACCTAAACCTAACCCTAAACCTTACCCGAAGCCTTACCCTAACCCGTCCCATAATCCTAACCCGTACGCTAACACTAACCCGTACCCTAACACGTACGCTCACCCTAAACCTTTGTCGTACACTAACCTGTCCCCTAAACCGTCCCTGTCCCCTAACCCTAACCCTAAACCTAACCCTAACCCTAACCCTTACCCGAAGCCTTACCGTAAACCGTCCCCTAATCCTAACCCATACGATAACACTAACCCGTACCCTAACACGTACGTTCACCCTAAACCGTTGTCGTACCCCAACCTGTCCCCTAAACCGTCCCCGTCCCCTAACCCTAACCCTAACCCTAGCCCTAACCCTTACCCGAAGACGTACCCTAACCCGTCCCCTAATCCTAACCCGTATGCTAACACTAACCCGTATCCTAACACGTACGCTCACCCTAAACCGTTGTCGTACACTAACCTGTCCCCTAAACTGTCCCCGTCCCCGTCCCCGTACCCTAAACCTAACCCTAACCCTTACCCGAAGCCTTACCCTAACCCGTCCCCTAATCCTAACCCGTACGCTAACACTAACCCGAACCCTAACACGTACGCTCACCCTAAAACTTTGTCGTACCCTAACCTGTCCCCTAACCGTCCCCATCCCCTAACCCTAACCCTAACCCTAACCCTAACCCTTACCTGAAGCCTTACCCTAACCCGTCCCCTAATCCTAACCCGTACGCTAACACTAAACCGTATCCTAACACATACACACACCCTAAACCGTTGTTGTACACTAACCTGTCCCCTAAACCGTCCCCGTCTCCTAACACTAACCCTAAACCTAAACCTAAACCTAACCCTTACCCGAAGCCTTACCCTAACACGTCCTCTAATCCTAACCCGTATGCAAAAACTAACCCGTACCCTAACACGTACGCTCAAGTTAAACCGTTTTCGTACCCTAACCTGTCCCCTAAACCGTCCCCGTCCCCTAACCCTATCCCTAACCCTAACCCTAATACTGACCCGAAGCCTTACCCTAACCCGTCCCCTAATCCTAACCCGTACGCTAACACTAACCCGTACCCTAACACGTAAGCTCACCCTAAACGGTTGTCGTACCCTAACCTGTCCCCTAAACCGTCACCGTCCCCTCACCCTATCCCTAACCCTAACCCTAACCCTTACCCGAAGCCTTACCCTAACCTGTCCCCAATCCTAAACCGTACGCTAACACTAACCCGTACCCTAACACGTACGCTCACCCTAAACCGTTGTCGTACCCTAACCTGTCCCCTAAACCGTCCCCGTCCCCGTCCCCTAACCCTAACACTAACCCTAACCCTTACCCGAAACCTTACCCTAACCCGCCCCTATTCCTAACCCGTACGCTAACACTAACCTGTACCCTAACACGTAGGCTCACCCTAAACCGTTGTCGTACCCTAACCTGTCCCCTAAACCGTCACCGTCCCCTAAACCTAACCCTAACCCTAACCCTAACCCTAATCCGAACCCTTACCCGAAGCCTTACCCTAAACCGTCCCCTAATCCTAAGGTGTATGCTAACTCTAACCCGTACCCTAACACGTACGCTCACCCTAAACCGTTGTCGTACCCTAACCTGTCCCCTAAACGGTCCCCGTTCCCTAACACTAACCCTGACCCTAACCCTAACCCTAACCCTTACCCGAAGCCTTACCCTAACCATTCCCCTAATCCTAACCCGTACGCTAACACTAACCCGTACCCTAACACGTACGCTCACCCTAAACCGTTGACGTACCCTTACCTGTCCCCTAAACAGTCCCCGTCCCCTAACCCTAACCCTAACCCAAACCCTAACCCTTACCCGAAGCCTTACCCTAACCCTTCCCCTAATCCTAACCCATACGATAACACTAACCTGTACCCTAACACGTTCGCTCACCCTAAACCGTTGTCATACACTAACCTGTCCCCTAAACTGTCCCCGTCCCCTAACCCTAACCCTAACCCTAGCCATAACCCTTACCCGAAGCCTTACCCTAACCCGTCCCCTAATCCTAACCCGTACGCTAACACTAACCCGTACCCTAACATGTACGCTCACCCTAAACCGTTGTCGTACACTAATCTGTCCCCTAAACTGTCCCTGTACCCGTCTCCGTCCCCTAACCCTAACCCTAACCCTAACCCTTACCCGAAGCCTTACCCTAGCCCGTCCCCTAACCCTAACCTGTACGCTAACACTAACCCGTACCCTAACACGTACGCTCACCCTAAACCTTTGTCGTACCCTAACCTGTCCCCTAAACCGTCCCCGTACCCTAACCCTAAACCTAACCCTAACCCTTACCCAAAGCGTTACCCTAACCCGTACC
Organism: Phocoena phocoena; assembly: GCF_963924675.1. Lineage (NCBI taxonomy): Eukaryota > Metazoa > Chordata > Mammalia > Artiodactyla > Phocoenidae > Phocoena > Phocoena phocoena. Next base: position 1,161,616 of record NW_027077596.1, on the reverse strand, counting down.
CTATTCCTAAACCGTACGCTAACACTAACCCATAGCCTAACACGTACGCTCACCATAAACCGTTGTCGTACCCTAACCTGTCCCCTAAACCGTCCCCATTCCCTAACCCTAACCCTAAGCCTAACACTAACCCTTACCTGAAGTCTTACCCTAACCCGTCCCGTAATCCTAATCCGTACGCTAACACTAAACCGTATCCTAACACATACACACACCCTAAACCGTTGTTGTACACTAACCTGTCCCCTAAACCGTCCCCGTCTCCTAACCCTAACCCTAACCCTAACCCTAACCCTAACCCTTAACCGAAGCCTTACCCTAACACGTCCTCTAATCCTAACCCGTACGCTAACACTAACCCGTACCCTAACACGTACGCTCAACGTAAACCGTTGTCATACCCTAACCTGTCCCCTAAACCGTCCCCGTCCCCGAACCCTATCCCTAACCCTAATCCTAACCCTGACCCGAAGCCTTACCCTAAACCGTGCCCTAACCCTAACCCGTACGCTAACACTAACCCGTACCCTAACACGTACACTCAACCTAAAACTTTGTCGTACCCTAACCTGTCCCCTAAACCGTCCCCGTCCCCTAACCCTAAACCTAACCCTAACCCTAACCCTAACCCTTACCCGAAGCCTTACCCTAACCCGTCCCCTAATCCTAACCCATATGCTAACTCTAACCCGTACCCTAACACGTACGCTCACCCTAAACCGTTGTCGTATCCTAACCTGTCCCCTAAACCGTCCCCGTTCCCTAACCCTAACCCAAACCCTAACCTTAACCCTAACACTTATCCGAAGCCTTACCCTAAACCGTCCCCTAATCCTAACTCGTACGCTGACACTAACACATACCCTAACACGTACGCTCACCCTAAACCGTTGTCGTACTCTAACCTGTCCCCTAAACCGTCCCCGTCCCCTAACCGTAACCCTAACCCTAACCCTTACCCAAAGCCTTACCCTAACCCGTCCCCTAATCCTAACACTTACGATAACACTAACCCGTACCCTAACACGTACGCTCACCCTAAACCGTTGTCGTACACTAACCTGTCCCCTAAACTGTCCCTGTACCCGTCTCCGTCCCCTAACCCTAACCCTAACCCTAACCCTTACCCGAAGCCTTATCCTAACCCGTCCCCTAATCCTAACCCGTACACTAACACTAAACCGTACCCTAACACGTACGCTCACCCTAACCCTTTGTCGTACCCTAACCTGTCCCCTAAACCGTCCCCGTCCCCTAACCCTAAACCTAACCCTAACCCTTACCCAAAGCCTTACCCTAACCCGTACCCTATTCCTAAACCGTACGCTAACACTAACCTATAGCCTAACACGTACGCTTACCATAAACCGTTGTCGTACCCTAACCTGTCCCCTAAAACGTCCCCATCCCCTAACCCTAACCCTAACCCTAACACTAACCCTTACCTAAAGTCTTACACTAACCCGTCCCCTAATCCTAATCCGTACGCTAACACTAAACCGTATCCTAACACATACACACACCCTAAACCGTTGTTGTACACTAACCTGTCCCCTAAACCGTCCCCGTCTCCTAACCCTAACCCTAACCCTAACCCTAACCCTAACCCTTACCCGAAGCCTTACCCTAACACGTCCTCTAATCCTAACCCGTACGCTAACACTAACCCATACCCTAACACGTACGTTCAACGTAAACCGTTGTCGTACCCTAACCTGTCCCCTAAACCGTCCCCATCCCCTAACCCTATCCCTAACCCTAATCCCAACCCTGACCCGAAGCCTTACCCTAAACCGTGCCCTAATCCTAACCCGTACGCTAACACTAACCCGTACCCTAACACGTACGCTCAACCTAAAACTTTGTCGTACCCTAACCTGTCCCCTAAACCGTCCCCGTCCCCTAACCCTAACCCTAACACTAACCCTAACCTTAACCCTTACCCGAAGACTTACCCTAACCCGTCCCCTAATCCTAACCCATATGCTAACTCTAACCCGTACCCTAACACGTACGCTCAACCTAAACCGTTGTCGTATCCTAACCTGTCCCCTAAACCGTCCCCGTTCCCTAACCCTAACCCTAACCTTAACCCTAACACTTATCCGAAGCCTTACCCTAAACCGTCCCCTAATCCTAACTCGTACGCTGACACTAACACGTACCCTAACACGTACGCTCACCCTAAACCGTTGTCGTACTCTAACCTGTCCCCTAAACCGTCCCCGTCCCCTAACCGTAACCCTAACCCTAACCCTTACCCAAAGCCTTACCCTAACCGGCCCCTAATCCTAACCCTTACGATAACACTAACCCATACCCTAACACGTACGTTCACCCTAAACTGTTTTCGTACCCTAACCTTTCCCCTAAACCATCCCCGTCCCCTAACCCTAACACTAACGCTAACCCTAACCCTTACCCGAAGCCTTTCCCTAACCCGTCCCCTAATCCTTACCCGTACGCTAACACTAACCCGTACCCTAACACGTACGCTCACCCTAAACCGTTGTCATACACTGACCTGTCCCCTAAACCGTCCCCGACCCCGTTCCCTAACCCTAACCCTAACCCTAACCCTAACCCTTACCCGAAGCCTTACCCTAACCCGTCCCCTAATCCTAACCCGTCAGCTAACACTAACCCGTACCCTAACACGTACGCTCACCCTAAACCTTTGTCGTACCCTAACCTGTCCCCTAAACCGTCCCCGTCCCCTAACCCTAACCCTAACACTAACACTAACCCTTTCCCGAATCCTTACCCTAACCCATCCCCTAATCCTAACCCGTACGCTAACCCTAACCCGTAGCCTAACACGTACGCTCATCATAAACCGTTGTCGTACCATAAACTGTCCCCTAAACCGTCCCCGTCCCCTAACCCTAACCCTAACCCTAACCCTAACGCTAACCCTTACCCAAAGCCTTACACTAACCCGTCCACTAATCCTAACCCGTACGCTAACCCCAAACCGTACCCTAACACATACGCACACCCTAAACCATTGTCGTACACTAACCTGTCCCCTAAACCGTCCCCGTCTCCTAAAGCTAACCCTAACCCTAACCCTAACCCTAACACTTACCCAAAGCCTTACCCTAACACGTCCTCTAATCCTAAACCGTACGCTAACACTAACCCGTACCCTAAAACGTACGCTCACCCTAAAACGTTGTCGTACCCTAACCTGTCCCCTAAACCGTCCCCGTCCCTTAAACCTAACCCTAACCCTAACCCTATCCCTAACCCTTACCCGAAGCCTTACTCTAACCCGTCCCCTAATCCTAACCCATACGATAACACTAACCTATACCCTAACACGTACGCTCACCCTAAACCGTTGTCATACACTAACCTGTCCCCTAAACAGTCCCCGTCCCCTAACCCTAACCCTAACCCTAACCCTAACCCTTACCCGAAGCCTTACACTAAACCGTCCCCTAATCCTAACCCGTACGCTAACTCTAAACCGTACCCTAACACGTACGTTCACCCTAAACTGTTGTCGTACCCTAACCTGTCCCCTAAAACATCCCCGTCCCCTAACCCTAACCCTAACCCTAAACCTAACCCTAACCCTTACCCGAAGCCTTACCCTAACCCGTCCCCTAATCCTAAACTGTACGCTAACTCTAACCCGTACCCTAACACGTACGCTCACCCTAAAACGGTGTCGTACCCTAACCTGTCCCCTAAACCGTCCCCGTCCCCTAACCCTAACCCTAACCATTACCCGAAGCCTTATCCTAAACCGTCCCCTAAACCTAAACCGTACGCTAACACTAACCCGTACCCTAACACGTACGCTCACCCTAAACCGTTGTCGTACCCTAACCTGTACCCTAAAAGGTCCCCGTACCGTAACTCTAACCCTAACCCTAACCCTAACCCTAACCCTTACCCGAAGCCTTACTCTAACCCGTCCCCTAATCCTAACACGAACGCTAACACTAACCCGTACTCTAACACGTATGCTCACCCTAAACCGTTGTCATACCCTAACCTGTCCCCTACACTGTCCCCGTCCCCTAACCATAACCCTAACCCTAACCCTTACCCGAAGCCTTACACTAACCCGTCCCCTAATCCTAACCCGTACGCTAACACTAAAGAGTACCCTAACACATACGCACACCCTAAAACGTTGTCGTACACTAACCTGTCCCCTAAACCGTCCCCGTTTCCTAACCCTAACCGTAATCCTAACCCTAACCCTAACCCTTAACCGAAGCCTTACCATAACCCGTGTTCTAATCCTAACCCGTACGATAACAATAACCCGTACCCTAACACGCACGCTCACCCTAAACCGTTGTCGTACCCTAACCTGTCCCCTAAACCGTCCCCGTGCCCTAACCCTAACCCTAACCCTATCCCTTACCCGAAGCCTTACCCTAACCCTTCCCCTAATCCTAACCCGTACGCTAACACTAAACCGTACCCTAACACGTACGCTCACCCTAAACCGTTGTCGTACCCTAACCTGTCCCCTAAACCGTCACTGTCCCCTAACCCTAACCCTAACACTAACACTAACCCGAACCCTTACACGAAGCCTTACCCAAACCGTCCCCTAATCCTAACCCGTACACTAACACTAACCCATACCCTAACATGTACGCTCACCCTAAACCTTTGTCATACCCTAACCTGTCCCCTAAACCGTCCCCGTCCCCTAACCCTAACACTAACCCTAACCCTAACCCTTACCTGAAGCCTTACACTAACCCGTCCCCTAATCCTAACTCGTACGCTAACACTAACCCGTACCCTAACACGTACGCTCACCCTAAACCGTTGTCGTACCCTAAACTCTCCCCTAAAACTTCCCCATCCCCTAACCCTAACACTAACCCTAAACCTAACCCTAACCCTTACCCGAAGCCTTACCCTAACCCGTCCCCTATTCCTAACCCTTACACTAAGAGTAACCCATACCCGAACACGTACGCTCATCCTAAACCATTGTCGTACCCTAACCTGTCCCCTAAACCGTCCCGGTCCCCTAACCCTAACCCTAACCCTAAACCTAACCCTAACCCTAACCCTTACCCGAAGCCTTACCCTAACCCGTCCCCTAATCCTAACACATACGATAACACTAACCCGTACCCTAACACGTACGCTCACCCTAAACTGTTGTCGTACCCTAACCTGTCCCCTAAACCGTCCCCGTCCCCGTCCCCTAACCCTAACCCTAACCCTAACCCTAACCCTTACCCGAAGCCTTACACTAACCCGTCCCCTAATCCTAACCCGTAGGCTATCACTAACCCGTACCCTAACACGTATGCTCACCCTAAACAGTTGTCGTACCGTAACCTGTCCCCTAAACCATACCCGTCCCCTAACCCTAATGCTAACGCTAACCCTAACCCTAACCCTTACCCGAAGCCTTACACTAACCCGTCCCCTAATCCTAACCCGTAGGCTATCACTAACCCGTACCCTAACACGTATGCTCACCCTAAACTGTTGTCGTACCCTAACCTGTCCCCTAAACCGTCCCCGTGGCTTAACCCTAACCCTAAACCTAAACCTTACCCGAAGCCTTACCCTAACCCGTCCCCTAATCCTAACCCGTACGATAACACTAAACCGTACTCTAACACGTACGCTCACCCTAAACCGTCCCCGTCCCCTAACCCTAACCCTAACCCTAACCCTAACACTTACCCGAAGCCTTACCCTAACCCGTCCCCTAATCCTAACCCGTACGCTAACACTAACCCGTACCCTAACACGTACGCTCACCCTAAACCGTTGTCGTACCCTAACCTGTCCCCGAAACCGTCCGCGTCCCCTAACCCTAACCCTAAACCTGACCCTAAACCTAACCCTTACCTGAAGCCTTACCCTAACACGTCACATAATCCTAACCCGTACGCTAACACTAACCAGTATCCTAACACGTACGCTCACCCTAAACCGTTGTCGTACCCTAACCTGTCCCCTAAACCATCCCCGTCCCCGTCCCCTAACCCTAACCCTAACCCAAACCCTTACCCGAAGCCTTACACTAAACCGTCCCGTAATCCTAACACGTACGCTAACACTAACCCGTACCCTAACACGTACACTCACCCTAAACCGTTGTCGTACCCTAACCTGTCCCCTAAACCGCCCCCGTCACCTAACCCTAACCCTAACCCTAACCCTAACCCTAAACCTTACCCGAAGCCTTACCCTAACCCGTCCCCTAATCCTAACCCGTACGCTAACACTAACCCGTACCCTAACACTTACGCTCACCCTAAACCGTTGTCGTACACTAACCTGTCCCCTAAACCGTGCCCGTCCCCGTCCCCTAACCCTAACCCTAATCCTAACCCTAACACTTTCCCGAAGCCTTACACTAACCCGTCCCCTTATCCTAACCCGTAGGCTATCACTAACCCGTACCCTAACACGTATGCTCACCCTAAACAGTTGTCGTATCCTAACCTGTCCCCTAAACCGTCCCCGTCCCGTAACCCTAACGCTAACACTAACCCTAACCCTAACCCTTATCCGAAGCATTACCCTAACCCGTCCCCTAATCCTAAACCGTACGCTAACACTAACACGTACCCTAACACGTACGCTCACCGTAAACTGTTGTCGTACCCTAACCTGTCCCCTAAACCGTCCCCGTCCCCTAACCCTAACCCTAACCCTAACCCTTACCCGAAGCTTTACGCTAACCCGTCCCCTAATCCTAACCCGTACGCTAACACTAAACCGTACTCTAACACGTACGCTCACCCTAAACCGTTGTCGTACCCTAACCTGTCCCCTAAACCATCCCCGTCCCCGTCCCCTAACCCTAACCCTAACCCTAACCCTTACCCGAAGCCTTACCCTAACCCGTCCCCTAATACTAACCCGTACGCAAACAATAACCCATACCCTAACACGTACGCTCACCCTAAACCGTTGTCGGACCCTAACCTGTCGCCTAAACCGTCCCCGTCCCCTAACCCTAACCCTAACCCTAACCTTAACACTTACCCGAAGCCTTACCCTAACCCGTCCCCTAATCGTAACCCGTACGCTAACACTAACCCATACCCTAACAAGTACGCTCACCCTAAAGCGTTGTCGTACCCTAACCTGTCCCCTAAACCGTCCCCGTCCCCTAACCCTAACCCTAAACCTGACCATAACCCTAAACCTTACCTGAAGCTTTACCCTAACCCGTCCCGTAAGCCTAACCTGTACGCTAACACTAACCCGTACCCTAACACGTACGGTCACCCTAAACCGTTGTCGTACCCTAAACTGTCCCCTAAACCGTCCCCGTCCCCCTCCCCTAACCCTAACCCTAACCCTAACCCAAACCCTTACCCGAAGCCTTACCCTAACCCGTCCCCTAATCCTAACACGTACGCTAACAATAACCCGTACCCTAACACGTACGCTCACCCTAAACAGTTGTCGTACCCTAACCTGTCCGCTAAACCGTCCCCGTCCCCTAAACCTAACTCTAACCCTAACCCTAACCCTAACCCTAACCCTTAACCGAAGCCTTAACCTAACCCGTCCCGTAATCCTAACACGTACGCTAACACTAACCCGTACCCTAACACGTACGCTCACCCTAAACTGTTGTCGTACCCTAACCTGTCCCCTAAACCGTCCCCGTCCCCTAACCCTAACCCTAACCCTTACCCGAAGCCTTACCCTAACACGTCCCCTAATCCTAACCCGTACGCTAACACTAAACCGTACTCTAACACGTACGCTCACCCTAAACCGTTGTCGTACCCTAACCTGTCCCCTAAACCATCCCCGTCCCCGTCCCCTAACCCTAACCCTAACCCTAACCCTTACCCGAAGCCTTACCCTAACTCGTCCCCTAATACTAACCCGTACGCAAACAATAACCCGTACCCTAACACGTACGCTTACCCTAAACCGTTGTCGGACCCTAATCTGTCCCCTAAACCGTCCCCGTCCCCTAACCCTAACCCTAACACTAACCTTAACACTTACCCGAAGCCTTACCCTAACCCGTCCCCTAATCGTAACCCGTACGCTAACACTAACCCATACCCTAACAAGTACGCTCATCCTAAAGCGTTGTCGTACCCTAACCTGTCCCCTAAACCGTCCCCGTCCCCTAACCCTAACCCTAAACCTGACCATAACACTAAACCTTACCTGAAGCTTTACCCTAACCCGTCCCGTAAGCCTAACCTGTACGCTAACACTAACCCGTACCCTAACACGTACGGTCACCCTAAACCATTGTCGTACCCTAAACTGTCCCCTAAACCGTCCCCGTCCCCGTCCCCTAACCCTAACCCTAACCCTAACCCAAACCCTTACCCGAAGCCTTACCCTAACCCGTCCCCTAATCCTAACACGTACGCTAACAATAACCCGTACCCTAACACGTACGCTCACACTAAACCGTTGTCGTACCCTAACCTGTCCGCTAAACCGTCCCCGTCCCCTAAACCTAACCCTAACCCTAACCCTAACCCTAACCCTAACCCTTACCCGAAGCCTTAACCTAACCCGTCCCGTAATCCTAACACGTACGCTATCACTAACACGTACCCTAACACGTACGCTCACCCTAAACCATTATCGTACCCTAACCTGTCTCCTAAACCGTCCCCGTCCCCGTCCCCTAACCCTAACCCTAACCCTTAACCGAAGCCTTACCCTAACCCGTCACCTAATCCTAACCCATACGCTAACTCTAACCCGTATCCTAACACGTACGCTCACCCTGAAACGTTGTCGTACCCTAACCAGTCCCCAGAACCATCCCCGTCCCCTAACCCTAACCCTAACCGTAACCCTAACCCTTACCCGAAGCCTTACACTTACCTGTCCCCTAATCCTAACCCGTACGCTAACACTAACACGTACCCTAACACGTACACGCACCCTAAACAGTTGTCGTACCCTAACCTGTCCCCTAAACCTTCGCCGTCCCCTAACCCTAACCCTAACCCTAACCCTAACTATCACCCTTACCCGAAGCCTTACCCTAAACCGTCCCTTAATCCTAACCCGTAGGCTAACACTAACCCGTACCATAACACGTACGCTCACCCTAAACCATTGTCGTACCCTAAACTGTCCCCTAAACCATCCCCATCCCGTAACGCTAACCCTAATCCTAACCCTAAACCTAACCTTTACCCGAAGCCTTACCCTAAACCGTCCCCTAAACCTAACCCGTACGCTAACACTAACCCGTACCCTAACACATACGTTTACCCTAAACCATTGTCGTACCCTAACCTGTCCCCTAAACCGTCCCCGTCCCCTAACCCTAACCCTAACCCTAACCCTAAACCTTACCCGAAGCCTTACCCTAAACCGTCCCCTAATCCTAACCCGTACGCTAACACTAATCCGTACCCTAACATGTACGCTCACCCTAAACCATTGTAGTACTCGAACATGTCCCCTAAACCGTCCCCATCCCCGTCCCCTAAACCTAACCCTAACCCTAACCCTAACCCTTACCCGAAGCCTTACCCTAACCTGTCCCCTAATCCTAACACGTAGGCTAACACTAACCCGAACCCTAACACGTATGCTCACCCTAAAACGTTGTCGTACCCTAACCTGTCCCCTAAACCGTCCCCGTCCCCGTCCCCTAAACCTAACCCTAACCCTAACCCTTACCCGAAGCCTTACACTAACTCGTCCCCTAATCCTAACCCGTACGCTAACACTAACCAGTACCCTAACACGTACACTCACCCTAAACCGTTGTCGTACCCTAACCTGTCCCCTAAACCGTCCCCGTCCCCTAACCCTAACCCTAACCCTAACACTTACCCGAAGCCTTACCCTAACCCGTCCCATAATACTAACCCGTACGCTAACACTAACCCGTACTCTTACACGTACGCTCACCCTAAACCGTTGTCGTACCCTAACCAGTCCCCTAAACCGTCCCCGTCCCCTAACCCTAACCCTAAACCTAACCCTAACCAGTACCCGAAGCCTTACCCTAACCCGTCCCCTAATCCTAACCCGTACGCTAGCACTAAACCGTACCCTAACACATACGCACACCCTAAACAGTTGTCGTACACTAACCTGTCCCCTAAACCGTCCCCGTCTCCTAACCCTAACCCTAACCCTAACCCTAACCCTAACCCTTACCCGAAGCCTTACCCTAACCCGTCCTCTAATCCTATCCCGTACTCTAACACTAACCCGTACCCTAACACGTACGCTCACCCTAAACCGTTGTCGTATCCTAACCTGTCCCCTAAACCACCCCCGTCCCCTAACCCTAAACCTAAACCTAACCCTAACTCTTACCCGAAGCCTTACCCTAACCCGTCCCCTAATCCTAACCCATATTATAACACTAACCCATGCCCTAACATGTACGCTCACCCTAAACAGTTGTCGTACCCTAACCTGTCCCCTAAAACGTCGCCGTCCCCTAACCCTAACCCTAACCCTAACCCTAACTATCACCCTTACCCGAAGCCTTACCCTAACCCGTCCCTTAATCCTAACCCGTACGCTAACACTAACCCGTTCCCTAACACGTACGCTCACCCTAAACCATTGTCGTACCCTAATCTGTCCCGTAAACCATCCCCATACCATGACGCTAACCCTAATCCTAACCCTAAACCTAAACCTTACCCGAAGCCTTACCCTAAACCGTCCCCTAAACCTAACCCGTACGCTAACACTAACCCGTACCCTAACACGTACGTTCACCCTAAACCGTTGTCGTACACGAACCTGTCCCCTAAACCGTCCCCGTCCCCTAACCCTAACCCTAACCGTAACCCTAAACCTTACCCGAAGCCTTACCCTAAACCGTCCCCTAATCCTAACCCGTACGCTAACACTAACCCGTACCCTAACACGTACGCTCACCCTAAACCATTGTCGTACACGAACATGTCCCCTAAAACGTCCCCATCCCCGTCCCCTAAACCTAAACCTAACCCTAACCTAACCCTTAGCCGAAGCCTTACCCTAACCTGTCCCCTAATCCTAACACGTAGGCTAACACTAACCCGAACCCTAACACGTACGCTCACCCTAAAACGTTGTCGTACCCTAACCTGTCCCCTAAACGGTCCCCGTCCCCGTCCCCTAAACCTAACCCTAACCCTAACCCTTACCCGAAGCCTTACCCTAACTCGTCCCCTAATCCTAACCCGTACGCTAACACTAACCCGTACCCTAACACGTACACTCACCCTAAACCGTTGTCGTACCCTAACCTGTCCCCTAAACCGTCCCCGTCCCCTAACCCTAACCCTAAACCTAACACTTACCCGAAGCCTTACCCTAACCCGTCCCCTAATCCTAACCCGTACGCTAACACTAACCCGTACTCTTACTCGTACGCTCATCCTAAACCGTTGTCGTACCCTAACCAGTCCGCTAAACCGTCCCCGTCCCCTAACCCTAAACCTAACCCTAACCAGTACCCGAAGCCTTACCATAACCCGTCCACTAATCCTAACCCGTACGCTAACACTAAACCGTACCCTAACACATACGCACACCCTAAAACGTTGTCGTACACTAACCTGTCCCCTAAACCGTCCCCGTCTCCTAACCCTAACCCTAACCCTAACCCTAACCCTAACCCTTACCCGAAGCCTTACCCTAACCCGTCCTCTAATCCTAACCCGTACGCTAACACTAACCCGTACCCTAACACGTACGCTCACCCTAAACCGTTGTCGTATCCTAACCTGTCCCCTAAACCAACCCCGTCCCCTAACCCTAATCCTAACCCTAACCCTAACCCTTACCCGAAGCCTTACCATAACCCGTACCCTAATGCTAACCCATATGATAACACTAACCCATGCCCCAACATGTACGCTCACCCTAAACCGTTCTCGTACCCTAACCTGTCCCCTAAACCGTCCCCGTCCCCTATCCCAAAACCCAACCCTAACACTAAACCTTACCCGAAGCCTTACCCTAACCAGTCCCCTAATCCTAACCCGTACGCTAACACTAACCCGTACCCTAACACGTACGCTCCCCCTAAACCTTTGTCGTACACGAACCTGTCCCCTAAACCGTCCCCATCCCCGTCCCCTAACCCTAACCCTAACCCTAACCCTAACACATACCCGAAGCCTTACACTAACCCGTCCCCTAATCCTAACCCGTAGGATAACACTAACCCATACCCTAACACGTATGCTCACCCTAAACCGTTGTCGTACCCTAACCTGTCCCCTAAACCGTCCCCATTCCCTAACCCTAACCCTAACCCTAACCCTAACCCTAACACTTACCCCGAAGCCTTACCCTAACTCGTCCCCTAATCCTAACCCATACGCTAACACTAACCCGTACCCTAACACTTACGCTCACCCTAAACCACTGTCGTACTCTAACCTGTCACCTAAACCGTCCCCATTCCCTAACCCTAACCCTTACCCGAACCCTTACCCTAACCCGTCCACTAATCCTAACCCGTACGCTAACACTAACCCATACCCTAACACGTACGCTCACCCTAAACCGTTTTCGGACCCTAACCTGTCCCCTAAACCATCCCCGTCCCCTAAGCCTAACCCTAACCCTAACCCTAACCCTAACCCTAAACCTTACCTGAAGCCTTACACTAACCCGTCCCCTAATCCTAACCCGTACGCTAACACTAAACCGTACCCTAACACGTACGCTCACCCAAAACCGTTGTCGTACCCTAACCTGTCCCCTAAACCGTCACCGTCCCCTAACTCTGACCCTAAACCTAACCCTAACCCGAACCCTTACACGAAGTCTTACCCTAACCCGTCCCCTAATCCTAACCCGTAGGCTAACACTAACCCGTACCCTAACACGTACGCTCACCCTAAACGGTTTTTGTACCCTAACCTGCCCCCTAAACCGTCCCCGTCACCTAACCCTAACCCTAACCCTAACCCTAAACCTTACCCGAAGCCTTACCCTAACCCGTCCCCTAATCCTAACCCGTACGCTAACACTAACCCGTACCCTAACACGTACGCTCACCCTAAACCGTTGTCGTACCCTAACCTGTCCCCTAAACCGTCCCCGTCCCCTAACACTAACCCTAACCCTAACCCTTACCCGAAGCCTTACCCTAACCCGTCCCCTAATCCTAACACGTACGCTAACACTAACCCGTACCCTAACACGTACGCTCACCCTAAACCGTTGTCGTACCCTAACCTGTCCCCTAAACCGTCCCCGTACCCTAACCCTAACCCTAACCCTAACCCTTTCCCGAAGCCTTACACTAACCCATCCCCTAATCCTAACCCATACGCTAACACTAAACCGTACCCTAAAACATAGGCACACCCTAAACCGTTGTCGTACACTAACCTTTCCCCTAAACCGTCCCCCTCCCCTAACCCTAACCCTAACCCTAACCCTAAACCTTACCCGAAGCCTTACACTAACCCGTCCCCTAATCCTAACCCATACGCTAACACTAACCCGTACCCTAACACATACGCTCACCCTAAACCATTGTCGTACCCTAACCTGTCCCCTAAACTGTCCCCGTCCCCTAACCCTAACCCTAACCCTAACCCTAACTCTAACCCTAACCCTTACCCGAAGCCTTACCCTAACCCATCCCTTAATCCTAAACCGTACGCTAACGCTAACCCATACCCTAACACGTACGCTCACCCTAAACCGTTGTCGTACCCTAACCTGTCCCCGAAACTGTCCCCGTCCCCTAACCCTCACCCTAACCCTAACCCTAACTCTAACCCTAACCCTTACCCGAAGCCTTATCCTAACCCGTCCCCTAATCCTAACACGTAGGCTAACACTAACCCATACCCTAACACGTACGCTCACCCTAAACCGTTGTCGTACCCTAACCTGTCCCCTAAACCGTCCCCGTCCCCTAACCCTAACCCTAACCCTAACCCTTACCCGAAACCTTACCCTAAACCGTCCCCTAATCCTAACCCGTATGCTAACACTAACCCATACCCTAAAACGTACGCTCACCCTAAACTGTTGTTGTACCCTAACATGTCCCCTAAACAGTCCCTGTCCCCTAACCCTAACCCTATCCCTAACCATTACCCGAAGCCTTACACTTACCCGTCCCCTAATCCTAATCCGTACGCTAACACTAAACCGTTGTCGTACCCTAACCTGTCCCCTAAACCGTCCCAGTCCCCTAACACTAACCCTAACCCTAACCTTAACCCTAACCCTTACCCGAAGCCTTACCCTCACCCTTCCCCAATCCTAAACCGTACGCTAACACTAACCCGTACCCTAACACGTACGCTCACCCTAAACCCTTGTCATACCCTAACCTGTCCCCTAAACCGTCCCCGTCCCCTAACACTAACCCTAACCCTAACCCTAACCCTAACCCTTACCCGAAGCCTTACCCTACCCCATCACCTAATCCTAAACCGTAGGCTAACACTAACCCGTACCCTAACACGTACGCTCACCCTAACCCTTTGACGTACCCTAAACTGTCCCCTAAATCGTCCCCGTCCCCTAACCCTAACCCTTACCCTAACATTAACCATAACCCTTACCCGAAGCCTTACCCTAAACCGTCCCCTAATCCTAACCCGTACGCTAACCCTAAACCTAACCCTAACCCTTACCCGTAGCTTTACACTAACTCGTCCCCTAATCCTAACCCATACGCTAACACTAAACCATACCCTAACACGTACGCTCACCCTAAACAATTGTCGTACCCTAACCTGTGCCCTAAACCTTCCCCGTCCCCTAAACCTAACGCTAACCCTAACACTTACCCGAAGCCTTACCCTAACCCGTTCCCTAATCTAACCTGTACGCTAACACTAACCCATACCCTAACACGTACTCTCACTCTAAACAGTTGTCGTACCCTAACCTGTCCCCTAAACCGTCCCCGTCCCCGTCCCCTAACCCTAAACCTAACCCCAACACTTACCCGAAACCTTACCCTTACCCGTCCCCTAATCCTAACCCGTACGCTAACACTAAACCGTACCCTAACACGTACGCTCACCCTAAACCGTTGTCGTACCCTAACCTGTCCCCTAAACCGTCCCCGTCCCCGTCCCCTAACCCTAACCCAAACCCTTACTGTAAGCGTTATCCTAAACCGTCCACTAATCCTAACCCGTACGGTAACACTAACCCGTACCCTAACACATACGCTCACCCTAAACCGTTGTCATACCCTAACCTGTCCCCTAAACCGTCTCCGTCCCCTAACCCTAACCCTAACCCTAACCCTAACCCTAACCCTTACCCGAAGCCTTACCCTTACCCGTCCCCTGATCCTAACACGTACACTAACACTAACCCGTACCCTAACACGTACGCTCACCCTAAACCGTTGTCGTACCCTAACCTGTCCCCTAAACCGTCCGAGTCCCCTAACCCTAACCCTAACCCTAACCCAAACTCTTCCCCGAAACCTTAACCTCACACTTCCCCAATCCTAACCCGTACGCTAACACTAACCCGTACCCTAACACGTACGCTCAACCTAAATCGTTGTCATACCCTAACCTGTTCCCTAAATCGTCCCCGTCCCCGTCCCCTAACCCTAACCCTAACCGTAAACCTTACACGAAGCCTTACCCTAACCCGTCCCCTAATCCTAACCCGTAGGCTAACACTAACCCGTACCGTAACACGTACGCTCACCCTAAACAGTTGTCGTACCCGAACCTGTCCCCTAAATCGTCCCCGTCCCCTAACACTAACCCTAACGCTAACCCTAACCCTAAACCTTACCCGAAGCCTTACCCTAACCCGTCCCCTAATCCTAACCCGTACGCTAACCCTAACACTAACCCTAACCCTTACCCGAAACCTTACCATAAACCGTCCCCTAATCCTAATATGTACGCCCTCACTAAACCGTACCCTAACACATACGCTCACCATAAACCGTTGTCGTACCCTAACCTGTCCCCTAAACCGTCCCCGTCCCCGTCCCCTAACCCAAACCCTAACCCTAACCCTAACACTTACCCGAAGCCTTACCCTAACCCGTCCCCTAATTCTAACACGTACGCTAACACTAACCCGTACCCTAACATGTACGCTCAACCTAAACCGTTGTCGAACAATAACCTGTCCCATAAACCGGCCCCTAACCCTAACCCTAACCCTAACCCTATCCCTAACCCTAACCCTTACCCGAAGCCTGACGCTAACCCGTCCCCTAATGCTAACTCGTACGCTAACAATGACCCATACCCTAACACATACGCTCACCCTAAACCGTTTTCGTACCCTAACCTGTCCCCTAAACCGTCCCCGTCCCCTAACCCTAACACTAACCCTAAACCTTACCCGAAGCCTTACCCTAACCCGTCCCCTAATACTAACCCGTACGCTAACAGTAACCCGTACCCTAACACGTACGCTCACCCTAAACCGTTGTGGTACCCTAACCTGTCCCCTAAACCGTCCCTGTCCCCTAACCGTAACCCTAACCCTAACCCTAACACTAACCCTTACCCGAAGCCTTACCCTAACCCGTCCCCTAATCCTAAACCGTACACTAAGATTAAACCGTACCCTAATACGTACACTCACCCTAAACCGTTGTCGTACACTAACCTGTCCACTAAACCTTCCCCGTCCCAGTCCCCTAAACCTAACCCTATCCCTAACCCTAACCCTTACCCAAAGCCTTACCCTAACCCATCCCCTAATCCTAACCCATACGCTAACACTGACAAGTACCCTAACACGTACGCTCAACCTAAAACGTTGTCGTACCCTAACCTGTCCCCTAAACCGTCCCCGTCCCCTAACCCTAACCATAACCCTAACCATAAACCTAACCCTAACCCCTACCCGAAGCCTTACCCTAACCCGTGCCCTAATCCTAAACCGTACGGTAACACTAACCCGTACCCTAACACGTACGCTCACCGTAAACCGTTGTCGTACACTAACCTGTCCCCTAAACCGTCCCCGTAACCTAACCCTAACCCTAACCCTAACCCTAACCCTTACCCGAAGCCTTACCCTAACCCGTCCCCTCATCCTATCCCGTACGCTAACACTAACCCGTACCCTAACACCTACGCTCACCCTAAAACGTTGTGGTACCCTAACCTGTCCCCTAAACCGTCCCCGTCCCCTAACCCTAACCCTAACCCTAAGCCTAAACCTAACCCTTACCCGAAGCCTTACCCTAACCCGTCCCCTAATCCTAACCCGTACGCTAACACTAACCCGTAACCTAATACGTACGCTCACCCTAAACCGTTGTTGTACCCTAACCTGTCCCATAAACCGTCCCCGTCCCCTAACCCTAACCCTAACCCTAACCCTAACCCTTACCCGAAACCTTACACTTACCCATCCCATAATCCTAACACGTACGCTAACACTAAACCGAACCCTAACACGTACACTCACCCTAAATCGTTGTCGTACACTAACCTGTCCCCTAAACCGTCCCCGTCCCCTAACCCTAACCCTAACCCTAACCCTAACCCTAAACCTTACCCGAAGCCTTACCCTAACCCGTCCCCTAAGCCTAACCCGTACGCTAACACTAACCCGTACCCTAACACGTACTCTCACACTAAACCATTTTTCGTACCCTAACCTGTCCCCTAAACCGTCCCCGTTCCTTAACCCAATCCCTAACCCTAACCCTAACCCTAAACCTTACCGGAAGCCTTACCCTAACCAGTCCCCTAATACTAACCCATACGCTAACACTAACCCGTACCCTAACACGAACGCTCACCCTAAAACGTTGTGGTACCCTAACCTGTCCCCTAAACCGTCCCCGTCCCCGTCCCCTAACCCTAAAACTAACCCTACACCTAACCCTTACCCGAAGCCTTACCCTAACCCGTCCCCTAATTCTAAACCGTACGCTAACACTAACCCGTACCCTAACACGTACGCTCACCCTAAACTGTTGTCGTACCCTCACTTCTCCACTAAACCGTCCCCGTCCCCTAACCCTAACCCTAACCCTAACCCTAACACTTACCCGAAACCTTACCCTAACCCGTCCCCTAACACTAACCCGTACGCTAACACTAACCCGTACCCTAACACGTACGCTCACCCTAAACCTTTGTCGTACACTAACCTGTCCCCTACACCGTCCCCGTCCCCTAACCCTAACCCTAACCCGATCCCTAACCCTAACCCTTACCCCAGGCCTTAATCTAACCCGTCCCCTAATCCTAAACCGTACGCTAACACTAACCCCTACCCTTACACGTACGCTCACCCTAAACCATTTTCGTACCCTAACCTGTCCCCTAAACCGTCCCAGTCCCCGTCCCCTAACCCTAACCCTCACCCTTACCCGAAGCCTTACCCAAACCTGTCCCCTAATCCTAACCCATACGCTAACACTAACCCATACCCTAACACATATGCTCACCCTAAACCTTTGTCGTACAATAACCTGTCCCTTATACCGTCCCCTTCCCCTAACCCTAACCGTAACCCTAACCCTAACACTAACCCTTACCTGAAGCCTTACCCTAACCCGTCCCCTAATCCAAACCCGTACGCTAACACTAACCCGTACCCTAACACGTACTCTCACACTAAACCGTTGTCGTACCCTAACCTGTCCCCTAAACCGTCCCTGTACCCTAACACTAACCCTAACCCTAACCGTAACCTTACCTGAAGCCTTACCCTAACCTGTCCCCTAATCCAAACCCTTAGGCTAACACTAACCCGTACCCTAACACGTACGCTCACCCTAAACCATTGTCGCACCCTAACCTGTCCCCTAAACCGTCCCCATCCCCGTCCCCTAACCCTAACACTAACCCTAACCCCTACCCTTACCCGAAGCCTTACCCTAACCCGTCCCCTAATCCTAACCCGTACGCTAACACTAAACCATACCCTAACACGTACGCTCACCCTAAACCGTTGTCCAACCCTAACCTGTCCCCTAAACCGTCCCCTAACCCTAACCCTAACCTTAACACTAACCCTAATCCTAACCCTTACCCCAAGCCTTAACCTAACCCGTCCCCTAATCCTAGCCCGTACGCTAACACTAACCCATACCCTAACACGTACGCTCACCCTAAACCGTTGTCGTACCCTAACCTGTACCCTAAACCGTCCCCGTCCCCTAAACCTAACCCTAACCCTAACCCTTACCCTAACCCTTACCCGAAGCCTTACCCTAACCCGTCCCCTAATCGTAACCCGTACGGTAACACTATCCCGTACCCTAACACGTACGCTCACCCTAAACTGTTGTCATACCCTAACCTGTCCCCTAAACCGTCCCCGTCCCCGTCCCCTAACCCTAACCCTAACCCTAACCCTAACCCTTACCCGAAGCCTTACCCTAACCCGTCCCCTAATCCTAACCCGTACGCTAACACTATCCCGTACCCTAACACGTACGCTCACCCTAAACCATTGTAGTACCCTAACCTGTCCCCTAAAGTGTCCCCGTCCCCTAACCCTAACCCTAACACTTACCCGAAGCCTTACACTAACCCGTCCCCTAATCCTAACCCGTACGCTAACACTAACCCGTACCCTAACACGTACGCTCACCGCAAACCGTTGTCGTACCCTAACCTGTCCCCTAAAGCGTCCCCGTCACCTAACACTAACCCTAACCCTTACCCTAACCCTAACCCTTACCCGAAGCCTTACCCTAACCCGTCCCCTAATCCTAACCCGTACGCTAACACTAACCCGTACCCTAACACGTACGCTCACCCTAAACCGTTGTCATACCCTAACCTGTCCCCTAAACCGTCCCCGTCCCCTAACCCTAACCCTAACCCTAACCCTAACCCTTACCCGAAGCCTTACCCTAACCCGTCCCCTAATCCTAACCCGTACGCTAACACTATCCCGTACCCTAACACGTACGCTCACCCTAAACCATTGTAGTACCCTAACATGTCGCCTAAAGTGTCCCCGTCCCCTAACCCTAACCCTAACACTTACCCGAAGCCTTACACTAACCCGTCGCCTAATCCTAACCCGTACGCTAACACTAACCCGTACCCTAACACGTACGCTCACCGCAAACCGTTTTCGTACCATAACCCGTCCCCTACACCGTCCCCGTCCCCTAACCCTAACCCTAACCCGATCCCTAACCCTAACCCTTACCCCAGGCCTTAATCTAACCCGTCCCCTAATCCTAAACCGTACGCTAACACTAACCCCTACCCTTACACGTACGCTCACCCTAAACCATTGTCGTACCCTAACCTGTCCCCTAAACCGTCCCAGTCCCCGTCCCCTAACCCTAACACTAACCCTTACCCGAAGCCTTACCCAAACCCGTCCCCTAATCCTAACCCATACGCTAACACTAACCCATACCCTAACACATATGCTCACCCTAAACCTTTGTCGTACAATAACCTGTCCCTTATACCGTCCCCTTCCCCTAACCCTAACCGTAACCCTAACCCTAACACTAACCCTTACCTGAAGCCTTATCCTAACCCGTCCCCTAATCCTAACCCGTACGCTAACACTAACCCGTACCCTAACACGTACGCTCACACTAAACCGTTGTCGTACCCTAACCTGTACCCTAAACCGTCACCGCCCCCGTCCCCTAACCCTAACTCTAACCCTAAACCTAACCCTTACCCGAAGCTTTACCCTAACCCGTCCCCTAATTCTAACCCGTACGCTAACACTAAACCGTACCCTAACACATAGGCTCACCCTAAACCGTTGTCGTACAATAACCTGTCCCCTAAACCGTCCCCGTACCCTAACCCTAACCCTAACCCTAACCTTACCCGAAGCCTTAACCTAACCCGTCCCCTAATCCAAACCCTTAGGCTAACACTAACCCATACCCAAACACGTACACTCACCCTAAACCGTTGTCACACCCTAACCTGTCCCCAAAACCGTCCCCATCCAAGTCCCCTAACCCTAACACTTACCCTAACCCTAACCCTTACCCGAAGCCTTACCCTATCCCGTACCCTAATCCTAAACCGTATGCTAACACTAACCCGTACCCTAACACGTACGCTCACCCTAAACCGTTGTCGTACACTAACCTGTCCCCTAAACCGTCCCCGTCCCCTAACCCTAACCCTAACCCTAACCCTTACCCGAAGCCTTACCCTAACCCATCCCCTAATCCTAATTCGTACGCTAACACTAACCCGTACCCTAACACATACGCTCACCCTAAACCGTTGTCGTACCCTAACCTGCCCCTAAACCGTCCCCGTCCCCTAACCCTAACGCTAACCCTTACCCGAAGCCTTACACTAACCCGTCCCCTAATCCTAACCCGTACGCTAACACTAACCCGTACCCTAACACGTATGCTCACCGTAAACCGTTGTCGTACCCTAAGCTGTCCCCTAAACCGTCCCCGTCACCTAACACTAACCCTAACCCTTACCCTAACCCTAACCCTTACCCGAAGCCTTACCCTAACACGTCCCCTAATCCTAACACGTACGCTAACAGTAACCCGTACCCTAACACGTACGCTAACCCTAAGCCGTTGTCGTACACTAACCTCTCCCCTAAACCGTCCCCGTCCCCTAACCCTAACCCTAAACCTAACCCTAACCGTAACCCTCACCCGAAGCCTTACCATAACCCGTCACCTAATACTAAACCGTACGCTAACACTAACCCGTACCCTAACACGTACGCTCACCATAAACGGTTGTCGTACCCTAACCTGTCCCCTAAACCGTCCCTGTACCCTAACACTAACCCTAACCCTAACCGTAACCTTACCTGAAGCCTTACCCTAACCTGTCCCCTAATCCAAAACCTTAGGCTAACACTAACCCATACCCTAACACGTACGCTCACCCTAAACCATTGTCGCACCCTAACTTGTCCCCTAAACCGTCCCCATCCCCGTCCCCTAACCCTAACACTAACCCTAACCCCTACCCTTACCCAAAGCCTTACCCTAACCCGTCCCCTAATCCTAACCCGTACGCTAACACTAAACCATACCCTAACACGTACGCTCACCCTAAACCGTTGTCCTACCCTAACCTGTCCCCTAAACCGTCCCCTAACCCTAACCCTAACCTTAACACTAACCATAATCCTAACACTTACCCCAAGCCTTAACCTAACCCGTCCCCTAATCCTAGCCCGTACGCTAACACTAACCCATACCCTAACACGTACGCTCACCCTAAACCGTTGTCGTACCCTAAACTGTCCCCTAAACCGTCCCCGTCCCCTAAACCTAACCCTAACCCTAACCCTTACCCTAACCCTTACCCGAAGCCTTACACTAACCCGTCCCATAATCGTAACCCGTACGGTAACACTATCCCGTACCCTAACACGTACGCTCACCCTAAACCGTTGTCGTACCCTAACCTGTCCCCTAAACCGTCCCCGTCCCCTAACCCTAACCCTAACCCTAACCCTAACCCTAACCCTTACCCGAAGCCTTACCCTAACCCGTCCCCTAATCCTAACCCGTACGCTAACACTATCCCGTACCCTAACACGTACGCTCACCCTAAACCATTGTAGTACCCTAACCTGTGCCCTAAAGTGTCCCCGTCCCCTAACCCTAACCCTAACACTTACCCGAAGCCTTACACTAACCCGTCCCCTAATCCTAACCTGTACGCTAACACTAACCCGTACCCTAACACGTACGCTCACCGCAAACCGTTGTCGTACCCTAACCTGTCCCCTAAACCGTCCCCGTCACCTAACACTAACCCTAACCCTTACCCTAACCCTAACCCTTACCCGAAGCCTTACCCTAACCCGTCTCCTAATCCTAACCCGTACGCTAACACTAATCCTTACCCTAACACGTACGCTCACCCTAAACCTTTGTCGTACCCTAACCTGTCCCCTAAACCGTCCCCGTCCCCTAACACTAACCCTAATCCTAACCCTAACCCTAACCCTTACCCGAAGCCTTACCCTAACCCGTCCCCTAATCCTAACCCGTACGCTAACACTATCCCGTACCCTAACACGTACGCTCACGCTAAACCATTGTTGTACCCTAACGTGTCCCCTATACCGTCCCCGTCCCCTAACCCTATCCCTAATCCTTACCCGAAACCTTACCCTAACACGTCCCCTAATACTAACCCTTACGCTAACACTAACCCATACCCTAACACGTACGCTCTCCGTAAACCGTTGTCATACACTAACCTGTCCCCTAAACCGTCCCCGTCACCTAACACTAACCCTAACCCTTACCCTAACCCTAACCCTTACCCGAAGCTTACCCTAACCCGTCCCCTAATCCTAAACCTTACACTAACACTAACCCGTACGCTAACACGTACGCTCACCCTAAACCATTGTTGTACCCTAACCTCTCCCCTAAACCGTCCCCGACCCCTAACCCTAAACCTAACCCTAACCCTAACCCTTACCCGAAGCCTTACCCTTACCCGTCCCCTAATCCTAACCCGTACGCTCACACTAACCCGTACCCTAACACGTACGTTCACACTAAACCGTTGTCGTACCCTAACCTGTCCACTAAACCGTCCCCGTACCCTAACCCTAACCCTAACCTTACCCGAAGCCTTACCCTAACCCGTCCGCTAATCCAAACCCTTAGGCTAACACTAACCCGTACCCTAACACGTACGCTAAACCTAAGCCGTTGTCACACAATAACCTGTCCCCTAAACCGTCCCCATCCCCGTCCCCTAACCCTAATACTAACCCTAACCCTAACCCTTCCCCGAAGCCTTACCCTAACCCGTCCCCTAATCCTAATCCGTACACTAATACTAACACGTACCCTAACACGTACGCTCACCCTAAACCGTTGTCGTACCCTAACCTGTCCCCTAAACCGTCCCCGTCCCCTAACCCTAACCCTAACCCTAACCCTAACCCTTACCTGAAGCCTTACCCTAAACCGTCCCCTAATCCTAACCCGTACGCTAACACTAACCCGTACCCTAACACGTACGCTCACCCGAAACCGTAGTCGTACACTAACCTGTCCCCTAAACCGTCCCCGTCTCCTAACCCTAACCCTAACCCTAACCCTAACCCTTACCCGAAGCCTTACCCTAACCCGTCCCCTAATCCTAACCCGTACGCTAACACTAACCCATACCGTAACACGTACGCTCACCCTAAACCGTTGTCGTACCCTAACCTGTCCCCTAAACCGTCCCTGTCCCCTAAACCTAACCCTAACCCTAACCCTTACCCGAAGCCTTACACTAACCCGTCCCATAATCCTAAGCCGTATGCTACCACTAACCCGTACCCTAACACGTACGCTCACCCTAAACCGTTGTCATATCCTAACCTGTCCCCTAAACCGTCCCTGTCCCCTAACCCTAACCCTAACCCGATCACTAACCCTAACCCTTACCCCAAGCCTTAACCTAACCCGTCCCCTAATCCTAACCCGTACGCCAGCACTAACACGTACCCTAACACGTACGCTCACCCTAAACCGTTGACGTATCCTAACCTGTCCCCTAAACCGTCCCAGTCCCCTTCCCCTAACCCTAACCCTAACCCTAACCCTTACCCGAAGCCTTACCCTAACACGTCCCCTAATCCTAACCCGTACGCTAACACTAACCCGTACCCTAACACATACGCTCACCCTAAACCGTTGTCGTACAATAACCTGTCCACTAAACCGTCCCCGTTCCCGTCCCCTAACCCTAACCCTAACCCTAACCCTTACCCGAAACCTTACACTAACACGTCCCCTAATCCTAACACGTACGCTAACAGTAACCCGTACCCTAACACGTACGCTCACCCTAAACCGCTGTCGTACACTAACCTCTCCCCTAAACCATCCCTGTCCCCTAACCCTAACCCTAACCCGATCACTAACCCTAACCCTTACCCCAAGCCTTAACCTAACCCGTCCCCTAATCCTAACCCGTACGCTAACACTAACCCGTACCCTAACACGTACGCTCACCATAAACCGTTGTCGTATCCGAACCTGTCCCCTAAACCATTCCCGTACCCTAACCCTAACCCTAACCCTAACCTTAACTTTACCTGAAGCCTTACTCTAACCCGTCCCCTAATCCAAACCCTTAGGCTAACACTAACCCATACCCTAACCCGTACGCTCACCCTAAACCGTTGTCGCACCCTAACCTGTCCCCTAAACCCTCCCCATCCCCATCCCCTAACCCTAACACTAACCCTAACCCCTACCCTTACCCGAAGCCTTACCCTAAACCGTCCCATAATCCTAACCCGTACGCTAACACTAACCCGTACCCTAACACGTACGCTCACCCTAAACCGTTGTCGTACCCTAACCAGTCTCCTAAACCGTCCCCTAACCCTAACCCTAACCCTAACCCTAACCATTACCCCAAGACTCACCCTAACCCGTCCCCTAATCCTATCCCGTAAGCTAACACTAACCCATATCCTAACACGTACGCCCACCTTAAACATTTTTCGTACCCTAACCTGTCCCCTAAACCGTCCCCGTCCCCTAAACCTAACCCTAACCCTAACCCTAACCCTAACCCTTACCCGAAGCCTTACCCTAACCCGTCCCCTAATCGTAACCCGTACGGTAATACTATCCCGTACCCTAACACGTACGCTCACCCTAAACCGTTGTCGTACACTAACCTGTCCCCTAAACCGTCCCCGTCCCCTAACCCTAACCCTAACCCTAACACTAACCCTTACCCGAAGGCTTACCATAACACGTCCCCTAATCCTAACACGTATGCTAACACTATCCCGTACCCTAACACGTACGCTCACCCTAAACCATTGTCGTACCCTAACCTGTCCCCTAAACCGTCCCCGTCCCCTAACCCTAACCCTAACCCTTACCCGAAGCCTTACCCTAACCCGTCTCCTAATCCTAACCCGTACGCTAACACTAAACCGTACCCTAACACGAACGCTCACCCTAAACCGTTGTCGTACCCTAACCTCTCCCCTAAACCGTCCCCGTCCCCTAACCCTAACCCTAACCCTAACCCTTACCCGAAGCCTTACACTTACCCGTCCCCTAATCCTAAACCGTACGCTCACACTAACCCGTACACTAACACGTACGCTCACACTAAACCGTTGTCGTACCCTAACCTGTCCCCTAAACCGTCCCCGTCCCCTAACCCAAACCCTAACCCTAACCCTAACCTTACCCGAAGACTTACACTAACCCGTCCCCTAATCCTAACCTGTACACTAATACTAACCCGTACCCTAAAGCGTACGCTCACCCTAAACCGTTGTCGAATCCTAAGCTGTCCCCTAAACCGTCCCCGTCCCCGTCCCCTAACCCTAACCCTAACCCTAACCCTTACCCGAAGCCTTACACTAACCCGTCCCCTAATCCTAACCCGTAGGCTAACACTAACCCGTACCCTAACACGTAGGCTCACCCTAAACCGTTGTCGTACCCTAAGCTGTCCCCTAAACAATCCCCGTCTCCTAACCCTAACCCTAACCCTAACCCTAACCCTAACCCTTACCCGAAGCCTTACCCTAACCCGTCCTCTAATCCTAACCCGTACGCTAACACTAACCCGTACCCTAACACGTACGCTCACCCTAAACCGTTGTCGTACCCTAACGTTTCCCCTAATCCGTCCCCGTCCCCTAACCCTAACCCTAACCCTAAAACTAACCCTTACCCGAAACCTTACCCTAACCCGTCCCATAATCCTAAACCGTACGCTAACACTAACCATTACCCTAACACGTACGCTCACCCTAAACCGTTGTCATATCCTAACCTGTCCCTTAAACCGTCCCCTAACCCTAACCCTAACCCTAACCCGATCCCTAACCCTAAACCTTACCCCAAGCCTTAACCTAACCCGTCTCCTAATCCTAAACCGTACGCTAACACTAACCCGTACCCTAACACGTACGCTCACCCTAAACTGTTGTCGTACCCTAACCTGTCCCCTAAACCGTCTCCGTCCCCTAAACCTAACCCTAACCCTAAAGCTAACCCTTACCCGAAGCTTTACACTAACCCGTCCCCTAATCCTAAACCGTACGCTAACACTATCCCGTACCCTAACACGTACGCTCACCATAATCCATTGTCGTACCCTAACCTGTCCCCTAAACCGTCCCCGTCCCCTAACCCTATCTCTAACCCTTACTCGAAGCCTTACCCTAACCCGTCCCCTAATCCTAACCCGTACGCTAACACCAACCGGTAGCCTAACACGTACGCTCACCGTAAACCGTTGTCGTACCCTAACCTGTCCCCTAAACTGTCCCCGTCATCTAACACTAACCCTAACCCTTACCCTAAACCTAACACTTACCCGAAGCCTTACCCTAACCCGCCCCTAATCCTAACCCGTACGCTAACACTAACCTGTACCCTAACACGTACACTCACCCTAAACCGTTGTCGTAACCTAACCTCTCCCCTAAACCGTCCCCGTCCCCTAACCCTAATCCTAACCCTAACCCTAACCCTTACCTGAAATCTTACCCTTACCCGTCCCCTAATCCTAACCCGTACGCTAACACTAACCCGTACCCTAACACGTACGCTCACCCTAAACCATTGTCGTACCCTAACCTGTCCCCTAAACCGTCCCGGTACCCTAACCCTAACCCTAACCCTAACCTTAACCTTACCCGAAGCCTTACCCTAACCCGTCCACTAATCCAAACTCTTAGGCTAACACTAACCCGTACCCTAACACGTACGCTCACCCTAAACCGTTGTGGCACACTAACCTGTCCCCTAAACCGTCCCCATCCCCATCCCCTAACCCTAACACTAACCCTAACCCTAACCCTTACCCGAAGCCTTACCCTAACCCGTCCCTTAATCCTAACCCGTACACTAATACTAACACGTACCCTAACACGTACGCTCACCCTAAACCGTTGTCGTACCCTAACCTGTCCCCTAAACCGTCCCCGTCCCCTAACCCTAACCCTAACCCTAACCCTTACCCGAAATCTTACACTAACCCGTGCCCTAATCCTAACCCGTACGCTAACTCTAACCCGTACCCTAAAACGTACGCTCACCCTAAACCGTTGTCGTACCCTAACCTGTCCCCTAAACCATCCCCGTCCCCTAACCCTAACCCTAACCCTAACCCTAACCCGAAGCCTTACCCTAACCCATCCCATAATCGTAACCCGTACGCTAACACTAAACCGTACCCTAACACGTACGCTCAACCTAAACCGTTGTCGTACCCTAACCTGTCCCCTAAAACGTCCCCGTCCCTTAAACCTAACCCTAACCTTAACCCTAACCCTAAACCTTACCCCAAGCCTTACCCTAATATGTCCCCTAATCGTAACCCGTACGCTAACACTATCCCATATCCTAACACGTACGATCACCCTAAAACGTTGTCGTACCCTAACCTGTCCCTTAAACCGTCCCCGTACCCTAACCCTAACCCTAACCCTAACCCTTACCCGAAGCCTTACCGTTACCCGTCCCCTAATCCTAAACCGTACGCTAACACTAAACCGTACCCTAACACGTACGCTTACCCTAAACCCTTGTCGTACCGTAACCTGTCCCCTAAACCGTCCCCGTCCCCTAACCCTAACCCTAACCCTTACCCGAAGCCTTACACTAACCCGTCCCCTAATCCTAACACGTACGCTAACACTAACCCGTACCCTAACACGTACGCTCACCATAAACCGTTGTCGTACCCTAACCTGTCCCCTAAACCGTCCCCGTCACCTAACACTAACCCTAACCCTTACCCTAACACTAACCCTTACCCGTATCCTTACCCTAACCCGACCCTAATCCTATCCCGTACGCTAACACTAAATCGTACCCTAACACGTACGCTCACCCTAAACCGTTGTCGTACCCTAAACTCCCCCCTAAACCGTCCCCGTCCCCTAACCCTAACCCTATCCCTAACCCTAACCCTATGCAAACCTTACCCTAAACCGTCCCATAATCCTAACCCGTACGCTCACACTAACCCGTACCCTAACAAGTACACTCACCCTACACCATTGTCGTACCATAACCTGTCCTGTAAACTGTCCCCGTCCCCTAACATTAACCCTAACCCTAACCCTAACCCTAACCCTTACCCGAAGCCTTACCCAAACACTTCCCCTAATCCTAACCCGTACGCTAACACTAACCCGTACCCTAAAACGTACGCTCACCCTAAACTGTTGTCATATCCTAACCTTGCCCCTAAACCCTCCCCGTCCCCTAACCCTAACCCTATGCCTAACCCTAACCCTTAAGCGAAGCCTTACCCTAACCCGTCACCTAATCCTAACCCGTACGCGAAAGCTAACGTTACCCTAAAACGTATGCTCACCCTAAACCTTTGCCGTACCCTAACCTGTCTCCTAAACCGTCCCCGTCCCCTAAACCTAACCCTTAACCTAACCCTAACACTTACCCGAAGCCTTACACTAACCCGTCCCCTAATCCTAACCCGTACGCTAACACTAACACTTACCCTAACACGTACGCTCACCCTAAACCGTTGCCGTACCCTAACCTTTCCCCTAAACCGATCCCTATCCCTAAACCTGACCCTAACTCTAATCCTTACCCGAAGCCTTACCCTAACCCGTCCCATAATCCTAAACCGTACGCTAAAACTAACCCATAACATAACACGTACGCTCACCCTAAAACGTTGTCATACCCTAACCAGTCCCCTAAACCGTCCACATCCCCTAAAACTAACCCTAACCCTAACCCTTACCCGAAGCCTTACACTAAACCGTCCCCAAATCCTAACCTGTACGCTAACACTAACAGGTACCGTAACACTTACGCCCACCCTAAACATTTGTCGTAATATAACCTGTCTCCTAAACCGTCCCCTTCCTTAACCCTAAACCTAACCCTAATCCTAACCGGTCCCCTAAACCGTCCTCGTCCTCGTCCCCGTCCCCTAACCCTAAGCCTAACCCTAACGCTAACCCTTACCCGAAGCCTTACCCTAACCCGTCCCCTAATCCTAACCCGTACGCTAACTCTAACCCGTACCCTAACATGTACGTTTACCCTAAACCATTGTCGTACACTAACCTGTCCCCTAAACCGTCCCCGTCCCCTAACCCTAACCCTAACCCTAATCCTAACCAGTCCCCTAAACTGTCCCAGTCCCCGTCCCCTAACCCTAAGACTAAACCTAACGCTAACACTTACCCGAAGCCTTACACTAACCCATACCATAATTCTAAACCGTACGCTAACACTAACCCATACCCTAACACGTACGCTCACCCTAACCCTTTGTCATACTCTAACCTGTCCCCTAAACCGTCCCCTTCCCCTAATCCTAACCCTAACCATAACCCTAACCATAACCCTTACCCGAAGCCTTACACAAACCCGTCTCCTAAT
The DNA here is from genome assembly GCF_963924675.1 of Phocoena phocoena. NCBI lineage: Eukaryota > Metazoa > Chordata > Mammalia > Artiodactyla > Phocoenidae > Phocoena > Phocoena phocoena. Next base: position 1,131,366 of record NW_027077596.1, on the reverse strand, counting down.
CCTAAGCCGTACGCTAACACTAACCCGTACCCTAACACGTACGCTCACCCTAAACCGTTGTCGTATCCTAACCTTTCCCCTAAACCGTCCCCGTCCCCTAACCCTAACACTAACCCTTTCCCTAACCCTAACCCTTACCCAAAGCCTTACCCTGACCGGTCACCTAATACGAACCCGTACGCTAACACTAACCCGTAGCCTAACACGTACGCTCACCCTAAACCGTTGCCGTACCCTAACCTGTCCCCTAAACCGTCCCCGTCCCCTAACCCTAACCGTAAACCTAACACTAAACCTTTCCTGAAGCCTTAACCTAACCCGTCCCCTAATCCTAACCCGTACGTTAACACTAAACCATACCCTAACACCTACACTCACCCTAAAACGTTGTCGTATCCTAACCTGTCCCCTAAACCCTCCCCGTCCCCTAACCCTAACCCTAAACCTAACCCTAAACCTTACCTGAAGCCTTACCCAAACCCGTCCCCTAATCCTAAACCGTACGCTAACACTAAACGGTACCCTAACACCTACACTCACCCTAAAACGTTGTCGTATCCTAACCTGTCCCCTAAACCGTCCCCGTCCCCTAACCCTAACCCTAACACTAAACCTAACCCTTACCCGAAGCCGTAACCTAACCCATAGGCTAACAGTAAACCGTAGCCTAACACGTACGATCACCCTAAACCTTTGTCGTACCATAACCTGTCCCCTAAACTGTCCCCGTCCCCGTCCCTTAATCCTAACCCTAACCCTAACCCTAACACTTACCCGAAGCCATACCCTACCCCGTCCACTAATCCTAACCCGTACCCTAACACATACGCTCACCCTAAACCATTGTCGTACCCTAAACTGTGACCTACACCGTCCCCGTCCCCGTCCCTTAACCCTAACCCTAACCCTAAGCCTAACCCTTACCCGAATCCTTACCATAACCCGTCCCCAACTCCTAACCCGTACGATAACACTAACCCGTACCCAAAACTTACGATCACCCTAAACCGTTGTCATACCCTAACCTGTCCCCTAAACCTACCCCGTCCCCTAACCCTAACCCTAACCCTAATCCTAAACCTGAAACTTACCCGAAATCTTACCCTAACCCGTCCCCTAATCCTAACACGTACGCTAACACTAACCCGTACCCTAACACGTACGCTCACCCTAAAACTTTGTCGTACACTAACCTGTCCCTTAAACCGTCCTCATCCGCTAACCCTAACACTATCCCTAACCCTAAAACTTACCCGAAGCCTTACCCTAACCTGTCACATAATCCTAACCCGTACGCTAACACTAACCCATACCCTAACAGGTACGCTCACCCTAAAACGTTGTCGTACCCTAACCTGTCCCTTAAACCGTCCCCGTACCCTAACCCTAACCCTAACCCTAACCCTTACCCGAAGCCTTACCGTTACCCGTCCCCTAATCCTAAACCGTACGCTAACACTAAACCGTACCCTAACACGTACGCTTACCCTAAACCCTTGTCGTACCGTAACCTGTCCCCTAAACCGTCCCCGTCCCCTAACCCTAAACCTAACCCTTACCCGAAGCCTTACACTAACCCGTCCCCTAATCCTAACACGTACGCTAACACTAACCCGTACCCTAACACGTACGCTCACCATAAACCGTTGTCGTACCCTAACCTGTCCCCTAAACCGTCCCCGTCACCTAACACTAACCCTAACCCTTACCCTAACACTAACCCTTACCCGTATCCTTACCCTAACCCGACCCTAATCCTATCCCGTACGCTAACACTAAATCGTACCCTAACACGTACGCTCACCCTAAACCGTTGTCGTACCCTAAACTCCCCCCTAAACCGTCCCCGTCCCCTAACCCTAACCCTATCCCTAACCCTAACCCTATGCAAACCTTACCCTAAACCGTCCCATAATCCTAACCCGTACGCTCACACTAACCCGTACCCTAACAAGTACACTCACCCTACACCATTGTCGTACCATAACCTGTCCTGTAAACTGTCCCCGTCCCCTAACATTAACCCTAACCCTAACCCTAACCCTAACCCTTACCCGAAGCCTTACCCAAACCCGTCCCCTAATCCTAACCCGTACGCTAACACTAACCCGTACCCTAACACGTACGCTCACCCTAAACCGTTGTCGTACCCTAACCTGTCCCCTAAACCGTCCCCGTCCCCGTCCCCTAACCCTAATCCTAACCCTAACCCTAACCCTTACCCTAACCCTTACCCGAAGCCTTACCCTAAACAGTCCCCAAATCCTAACCCGTACGCTAACACTAACACATACCCTAACACATACGCTCACCCTAAACAGTTGTCGTACCCTAACCTGTCCCCTAAACCGTCCCCATCCCCAAACCCTAACCCTAACCCTAACCCTAACCCTTTCCCCAAGCCTTATACTAACCCGTCCCTTAATCCTAAACCGTACGCTAACACTAACCCGTACCCTAACACGTACGCTCACCCTAAACCGTTGTCGTACCCTAACCTGTCCCCTAAACCGTCCCCGTCCCCTAAACCTAACCCTAACCCTAAACCTAACCATTACCAGAAGCCTTACCCTAACCCATCCCCTATTCCTAACCCGTACGCTAACACTAACCCGTACCCTAACACGTACGCTCACCCTAAACCGTTGTCCTAACCTAACCTGTCCCCTAAACCGTCCCCGTCCCCTAACCCTATCCCTAACCCTAACCCTAACCGTTACCCGAAGCCTTACCCTAACCCATCCTCTAATCCAAACCCGTACGCTAACACTAACCCGTACCCTAACACGTACGCTCACCCTATACCGTTGTCGTACCCTAAACTGTCCCCTAAACCGTCCCCGTCCCCTAACCCTAACCCTGATCCTAACCCTAACCCTAACCCTAACCCTAACCCTAAACCCTAACCCTAACCCTAACCCTAAGCCTTACCCAAAGCCTTTACCTAACCCGTCCCCTAATCCTAAACTGTACGCTAACACTAACCCGTACCCTAACATGTACGCTCACACTAAACCATTGACGTACACTAACCTGTCCCATAAACCCTCCCCGTGCCCTAACTCTAACCCTAAACCTAACCCTAACCCTAAACCTAATCATTACCCGAAGCCTTACCCTAACCCGTCCCCTAATGCTAACCGGTACGCTAACACTAACCCATACCCTAACTCGTACGCTCACCCTAAACTGTTGTCGTACACTAACCTGTCCCCTAAACCGTCCCCGTCCCCAAACCCTAACCCTAACCCTAACCCTAACCTTTACCCAAAGCCTTACCCTAACACGTCCCCTAATCCTAACCCGTACGCTAACACTAACCCGTACCCTAAAACGTACGCTCACCCTAAACTGTTGTCATATCCTAACCTTGCCCCTAAACCCTCCCCGTCCCCTAACCCTAACCCTATGCCTAACCCTAACCCTTAAGCGAAGCCTTACCCTAACCCGTCACCTAATCCTAACCCGTACGCGAAAGCTAACGTTACCCTAAAACGTATGCTCACCCTAAACCTTTGCCGTACCCTAACCTGTCTCCTAAACCGTCCCCGTCCCCTAAACCTAACCCTTAACCTAACCCTAACACTTACCCGAAGCCTTACACTAACCCGTCCCCTAATCCTAACCCGTACGCTAACACTAACACTTACCCTAACACGTACGCTCACCCTAAACCGTTGCCGTACCCTAACCTTTCCCCTAAACCGATCCCTATCCCTAAACCTGACCCTAACTCTAATCCTTACCCGAAGCCTTACCCTAACCCGTCCCATAATCCTAAACCGTACGCTAAAACTAACCCATAACATAACACGTACGCTCACCCTAAAACGTTGTCATACCCTAACCAGTCCCCTAAACCGTCCACATCCCCTAAAACTAACCCTAACCCTAACCCTTACCCGAAGCCTTACACTAAACCGTCCCCAAATCCTAACCTGTACGCTAACACTAACAGGTACCGTAACACTTACGCCCACCCTAAACATTTGTCGTAATATAACCTGTCTCCTAAACCGTCCCCTTCCTTAACCCTAAACCTAACCCTAATCCTAACCGGTCCCCTAAACCGTCCTCGTCCTCGTCCCCGTCCCCTAACCCTAAGCCTAACCCTAACGCTAACCCTTACCCGAAGCCTTACCCTAACCCGTCCCCTAATCCTAACCCGTACGCTAACTCTAACCCGTACCCTAACATGTACGTTTACCCTAAACCATTGTCGTACACTAACCTGTCCCCTAAACCGTCCCCGTCCCCTAACCCTAACCCTAACCCTAATCCTAACCAGTCCCCTAAACTGTCCCCGTCCCCGTCCCCTAACCCTAAGACTAAACCTAACGCTAACACTTACCCGAAGCCTTACACTAACCCATACCATAATTCTAAACCGTACGCTAACACTAACCCATACCCTAACACGTACGCTCACCCTAACCCTTTGTCATACTCTAACCTGTCCCCTAAACCGTCCCCTTCCCCTAATCCTAACCCTAACCATAACCCTAACCATAACCCTTACCCGAAGCCTTACACAAACCCGTCTCCTAATCCTAAGCCGTACGCTAACACTAACCCGTACCCTAACACGTACGCTCACCCTAAACCGTTGTCGTATCCTAACCTTTCCCCTAAACCGTCCCCGTCCCCTAACCCTAACACTAACCCTTTCCCTAACCCTAACCCTTACCCAAAGCCTTACCCTGACCGGTCACCTAATACGAACCCGTACGCTAACACTAACCCGTAGCCTAACACGTACGCTCACCCTAAACCGTTGCCGTACCCTAACCTGTCCCCTAAACCGTCCCCGTCCCCTAACCCTAACCGTAAACCTAACACTAAACCTTTCCTGAAGCCTTAACCTAACCCGTCCCCTAATCCTAACCCGTACGTTAACACTAAACCATACCCTAACACCTACACTCACCCTAAAACGTTGTCGTATCCTAACCTGTCCCCTAAACCCTCCCCGTCCCCTAACCCTAACCCTAAACCTAACCCTAAACCTTACCTGAAGCCTTACCCAAACCCGTCCCCTAATCCTAAACCGTACGCTAACACTAAACAGTACCCTAACACCTACACTCACCCTAAACCGTTGTCGTACCCTAACCTGTCCCTTAAACCATCCCCGTCCTCTAACCCTAACCCTAATCCTAACCCTAACCCTTATCCGAAGCCTTAACCTAAACCGTCCCCTAAACCTAACCCGTACGCTAACACTAACCCGTACCCTAACACGTACGCTCACCCTAAACCGTTGTCGTACCCTAACCTGTCCCCTAAACCGTCCCCGTCCCCTAACCCTAACCCTAACCCTAACCCTAACCCTAACCCTTACCCGAAGCCTTACCCTAACCCGTCCCCTAATCCTAACCCGTACGCTAACACTATCCCGTACCCTAACACGTACGCTCACCCTAAACCATTGTAGTACCCTAACCTGTGCCCTAAAGTGTCCCCGTCCCCTAACCCTAACACTAACACTTACCCGAAGCCTTACACTAACCCGTCCCCTAATCCTAACCTGTACGCTAACACTAACCCGTACCCTAACACGTACGCTCACCGCAAACCGTTGTCGTACCCTAACCTGTCCCCTAAACCGTCCCCGTCACCTAACACTAACCCTAACCCTTACCCTAACCCTAACCCTTACCCGAAGCCTTACCCTAACCCGTCTCCTAATCCTAACCCGTACGCTAACACTAATCCTTACCCTAACACGTACGCTCACCCTAAACCTTTGTCGTACCCTAACCTGTCCCCTAAACCGTCCCCGTCCCCTAACACTAACCCTAATCCTAACCCTAACCCTAACCCTTACCCGAAGCCTTACCCTAACCCGTCCCCTAATCCTAACCCGTACGCTAACACTATCCCGTACCCTAACACGTACGCTCACGCTAAACCATTGTTGTACCCTAACGTGTCCCCTATACCGTCCCCGTCCCCTAACCCTATCCCTAATCCTTACCCGAAACCTTACCCTAACACGTCCCCTAATACTAACCCTTACGCTAACACTAACCCATACCCTAACACGTACGCTCTCCGTAAACCGTTGTCATACACTAACCTGTCCCCTAAACCGTCCCCGTCACCTAACACTAACCCTAACCCTTACCCTAACCCTAACCCTTACCCGAAGCTTACCCTAACCCGTCCCCTAATCCTAAACCTTACACTAACACTAACCCGTACGCTAACACGTACGCTCACCCTAAACCATTGTTGTACCCTAACCTCTCCCCTAAACCGTCCCCGACCCCTAACCCTAAACCTAACCCTAACCCTAACCCTTACCCGAAGCCTTACCCTTACCCGTCCCCTAATCCTAACCCGTACGCTCACACTAACCCGTACCCTAACATGTACGTTCACACTAAACCGTTGTCGTACCCTAACCTGTCCACTAAACCGTCCCCGTACCCTAACCCTAACCCTAACCTTACCCGAAGCCTTACCCTAACCCGTCCGCTAATCCAAACCCTTAGGCTAACACCAACCCGTACCCTAACACGTACGCTAAACCTAAGCCGTTGTCACACAATAACCTGTCCCCTAAACCGTCCCCATCCCCGTCCCCTAACCCTAATACTAACCCTAACCCTAACCCTTCCCCGAAGCCTTACCCTAACCCGTCCCCTAATCCTAATCCGTACACTAATACTAACACGTACCCTAACACGTACGCTCACCCTAAACCGTTGTCGTACCCTAACCTGTCCCCTAAACCGTCCCCGTCCCCTAACCCTAACCCTAACCCTAACCCTAACCCTTACCTGAAGCCTTACCCTAAACCGTCCCCTAATCCTAACCCGTACGCTAACACTAACCCGTACCCTAACACGTACGCTCACCCGAAACCGTAGTCGTACACTAACCTGTCCCCTAAACCGTCCCCGTCTCCTAACCCTAACCCTAACCCTAACCCTAACCCTTACCCGAAGCCTTACCCTAACCCGTCCCCTAATCCTAACCCGTACGCTAACACTAACCCATACCGTAACACGTACGCTCACCCTAAACCGTTGTCGTACCCTAACCTGTCCCCTAAACCGTCCCTGTCCCCTAAACCTAACCCTAACCCTAACCCTTACCCGAAGCCTTACACTAACCCGTCCCATAATCCTAAGCCGTATGCTACCACTAACCCGTACCCTAACACGTACGCTCACCCTAAACCGTTGTCATATCCTAACCTGTCCCCTAAACCGTCCCTGTCCCCTAACCCTAACCCTAACCCGATCACTAACCCTAACCCTTACCCCAAGCCTTAACCTAACCCGTCCCCTAATCCTAACCCGTACGCCAGCACTAACACGTACCCTAACACGTACGCTCACCCTAAACCGTTGACGTATCCTAACCTGTCCCCTAAACCGTCCCAGTCCCCTTCCCCTAACCCTAACCCTAACCCTAACCCTTACCCGAAGCCTTACCCTAACACGTCCCCTAATCCTAACCCGTACGCTAACACTAACCCGTACCCTAACACATACGCTCACCCTAAACCGTTGTCGTACAATAACCTGTCCACTAAACCGTCCCCGTTCCCGTCCCCTAACCCTAACCCTAACCCTAACCCTTACCCGAAACCTTACACTAACACGTCCCCTAATCCTAACACGTACGCTAACAGTAACCCGTACCCTAACACGTACGCTCACCCTAAACCGCTGTCGTACACTAACCTCTCCCCTAAACCATCCCTGTCCCCTAACCCTAACCCTAACCCGATCACTAACCCTAACCCTTACCCCAAGCCTTAACCTAACCCGTCCCCTAATCCTAACCCGTACGCTAACACTAACCCGTACCCTAACACGTACGCTCACCATAAACCGTTGTCGTATCCGAACCTGTCCCCTAAACCATTCCCGTACCCTAACCCTAACCCTAACCCTAACCTTAACTTTACCTGAAGCCTTACTCTAACCCGTCCCCTAATCCAAACCCTTAGGCTAACACTAACCCATACCCTAACCCGTACGCTCACCCTAAACCGTTGTCGCACCCTAACCTGTCCCCTAAACCCTCCCCATCCCCATCCCCTAACCCTAACACTAACCCTAACCCCTACCCTTACCCGAAGCCTTACCCTAAACCGTCCCATAATCCTAACCCGTACGCTAACACTAACCCGTACCCTAACACGTACGCTCACCCTAAACCGTTGTCGTACCCTAACCAGTCTCCTAAACCGTCCCCTAACCCTAACCCTAACCCTAACCCTAACCATTACCCCAAGACTCACCCTAACCCGTCCCCTAATCCTATCCCGTAAGCTAACACTAACCCATATCCTAACACGTACGCCCACCTTAAACATTTTTCGTACCCTAACCTGTCCCCTAAACCGTCCCCGTCCCCTAAACCTAACCCTAACCCTAACCCTAACCCTAACCCTTACCCGAAGCCTTACCCTAACCCGTCCCCTAATCGTAACCCGTACGGTAATACTATCCCGTACCCTAACACGTACGCTCACCCTAAACCGTTGTCGTACACTAACCTGTCCCCTAAACCGTCCCCGTCCCCTAACCCTAACCCTAACCCTAACACTAACCCTTACCCGAAGGCTTACCATAACACGTCCCCTAATCCTAACACGTATGCTAACACTATCCCGTACCCTAACACGTACGCTCACCCTAAACCATTGTCGTACCCTAACCTGTCCCCTAAACCGTCCCCGTCCCCTAACCCTAACCCTAACCCTTACCCGAAGCCTTACCCTAACCCGTCTCCTAATCCTAACCCGTACGCTAACACTAAACCGTACCCTAACACGAACGCTCACCCTAAACCGTTGTCGTACCCTAACCTCTCCCCTAAACCGTCCCCGTCCCCTAACCCTAACCCTAACCCTAACCCTTACCCGAAGCCTTACACTTACCCGTCCCCTAATCCTAAACCGTACGCTCACACTAACCCGTACACTAACACGTACGCTCACACTAAACCGTTGTCGTACCCTAACCTGTCCCCTAAACCGTCCCTGTCCCCTAACCCAAACCCTAACCCTAACCCTAACCTTACCCGAAGACTTACACTAACCCGTCCCCTAATCCTAACCTGTACACTAATACTAACCCGTACCCTAAAGCGTACGCTCACCCTAAACCGTTGTCGAATCCTAAGCTGTCCCCTAAACCGTCCCCGTCCCCGTCCCCTAACCCTAACCCTAACCCTAACCCTTACCCGAAGCCTTACACTAACCCGTCCCCTAATCCTAACCCGTAGGCTAACACTAACCCGTACCCTAACACGTAGGCTCACCCTAAACCGTTGTCGTACCCTAACCTGTCCCCTAAACAATCCCCATCTCCTAACCCTAACCCTAACCCTAACCCTAACCCTAACCCTTACCCGAAGCCTTACCCTAACCCGTCCTCTAATCCTAACCCGTACGCTAACACTAACCCGTACCCTAACACGTACGCTCACCCTAAACCGTTGTCGTACCCTAACGTTTCCCCTAATCCGTCCCCGTCCCCTAACCCTAACCCTAACCCTAAAACTAACCCTTACCCGAAACCTTACCCTAACCCGTCCCATAATCCTAAACCGTACGCTAACACTAACCATTACCCTAACACGTACGCTCACCCTAAACCGTTGTCATATCCTAACCTGTCCCTTAAACCGTCCCCTAACCCTAACCCTAACCCTAACCCGATCCCTAACCCTAAACCTTACCCCAAGCCTTAACCTAACCCGTCTCCTAATCCTAAACCGTACGCTAACACTAACCCGTACCCTAACACGTACGCTCACCCTAAACTGTTGTCGTACCCTAACCTGTCCCCTAAACCGTCTCCGTCCCCTAAACCTAACCCTAACCCTAAAGCTAACCCTTACCCGAAGCTTTACACTAACCCGTCCCCTAATCCTAAACCGTACGCTAACACTATCCCGTACCCTAACACGTACGCTCACCATAATCCATTGTCGTACCCTAACCTGTCCCCTAAACCGTCCCCGTCCCCTAACCCTATCTCTAACCCTTACTCGAAGCCTTACCCTAACCCGTCCCCTAATCCTAACCCGTACGCTAACACCAACCGGTACCCTAACACGTACGCTCACCGTAAACCGTTGTCGTACCCTAACCTGTCCCCTAAACTGTCCCCGTCATCTAACACTAACCCTAACCCTTACCCTAAACCTAACACTTACCCGAAGCCTTACCCTAACCCGCCCCTAATCCTAACCCGTACGCTAACACTAACCTGTACCCTAACACGTACACTCACCCTAAACCGTTGTCGTAACCTAACCTCTCCCCTAAACCGTCCCCGTCCCCTAACCCTAATCCTAACCCTAACCCTAACCCTTACCTGAAATCTTACCCTTACCCGTCCCCTAATCCTAACCCGTACGCTAACACTAACCCGTACCCTAACACGTACGCTCACCCTAAACCGTTGTCGTACCCTAACCTGTCCCCTAAACCGTCCCGGTACCCTAACCCTAACCCTAACCCTAACCTTAACCTTACCCGAAGCCTTACCCTAACCCGTCCACTAATCCAAACTCTTAGGCTAACACTAACCCGTACCCTAACACGTACGCTCACCCTAAACCGTTGTGGCACACTAACCTGTCCCCTAAACCGTCCCCATCCCCATCCCCTAACCCTAACACTAACCCTAACCCTAACCCTTACCCGAAGCCTTACCCTAACCCGTCCCTTAATCCTAACCCGTACACTAATACTAACACGTACCCTAACACGTACGCTCACCCTAAACCGTTGTCGTACCCTAACCTGTCCCCTAAACCGTCCCCGTCCCCTAACCCTAACCCTAACCCTAACCCTTACCCGAAATCTTACACTAACCCGTGCCCTAATCCTAACCCGTACGCTAACTCTAACCCGTACCCTAAAACGTACGCTCACCCTAAACCGTTGTCGTACCCTAACCTGTCCCCTAAACCATCCCCGTCCCCTAACCCTAACCCTAACCCTAACCCTAACCCGAAGCCTTACCCTAACCCATCCCATAATCGTAACCCGTACGCTAACACTAAACCGTACCCTAACACGTACGCTCAACCTAAACCGTTGTCGTACCCTAACCTGTCCCCTAAAACGTCCCCGTCCCTTAAACCTAACCCTAACCTTAACCCTAACCCTAAACCTTACCCCAAGCCTTACCCTAATATGTCCCCTAATCGTAACCCGTACGCTAACACTATCCCGTATCCTAACACGTACGATCACCCTAAAACGTTGTCGTACCCTAACCTGTCCCTTAAACCGTCCCCGTACCCTAACCCTAACCCTAACCCTAACCCTTACCCGAAGCCTTACCGTTACCCGTCCCCTAATCCTAAACCGTACGCTAACACTGAACCGTACCCTAACACGTACGCTTACCCTAAACCCTTGTCGTACCGTAACCTGTCCCCTAAACCGTCCCCGTCCCCTAACCCTAACCCTAACCCTTACCCGAAGCCTTACACTAACCCGTCCCCTAATCCTAACACGTACGCTAACACTAACCCGTACCCTAACACGTACGCTCACCATAAACCGTTGTCGTACCCTAACCTGTCCCCTAAACCGTCCCCGTCACCTAACACTAACCCTAACCCTTACCCTAACACTAACCCTTACCCGTATCCTTACCCTAACCCGACCCTAATCCTATCCCGTACGCTAACACTAAATCGTACCCTAACACGTACGCTCACCCTAAACCGTTGTCGTACCCTAAACTCCCCCCTAAACCGTCCCCGTCCCCTAACCCTAACCCTATCCCTAAGCCTAACCCTATGCAAACCTTACCCTAAACCGTCCCATAATCCTAACCCGTACGCTCACACTAACCCGTACCCTAACAAGTACACTCACCCTACACCATTGTCGTACCATAACCTGTCCTGTAAACTGTCCCCGTCCCCTAACATTAACCCTAACCCTAACCCTAACCCTAACCCTTACCCGAAGCCTTACCCAAACCCGTCCCCTAATCCTAACCCGTACGCTAACACTAACCCGTACCCTAACACGTACGCTCACCCTAAACCGTTGTCGTACCCTAACCTGTCCCCTAAACCGTCCCCGTCCCCGTCCCCTAACCCTAATCCTAACCCTAACCCTAACCCTTACCCTAACCCTTACCCGAAGCCTTACCCTAAACAGTCCCCAAATCCTAACCCGTACGCTAACACTAACACATACCCTAACACATACGCTCACCCTAAACAGTTGTCGTACCCTAACCTGTCCCCTAAACCGTCCCCATCCCCAAACCCTAACCCTAACCCTAACCCTAACCCTTTCCCCAAGCCTTATACTAACCCGTCCCTTAATCCTAAACCGTACGCTAACACTAACCCGTACCCTAACACGTACGCTCACCCTAAACCGTTGTCGTACCCTAACCTGTCCCCTAAACCGTCCCCGTCCCCTAAACCTAACCCTAACCCTAAACCTAACCATTACCAGAAGCCTTACCCTAACCCATCCCCTATTCCTAACCCGTACGCTAACACTAACCCGTACCCTAACACGTACGCTCACCCTAAACCGTTGTCCTAACCTAACCTGTCCCCTAAACCATCCCCGTCCCCTAACCCTATCCCTAACCCTAACCCTAACCGTTACCCGAAGCCTTACCCTAACCCATCCTCTAATCCAAACCCGTACGCTAACACTAACCCGTACCCTAACACGTACGCTCACCCTATACCGTTGTCGTACCCTAAACTGTCCCCTAAACCGTCCCCGTCCCCTAACCCTAACCCTGATCCTAACCCTAACCCTAACCCTAACCCTAACCCTAAACCCTAACCCTAACCCTAACCCTAAGCCTTACCCAAAGCCTTTACCTAACCCGTCCCCTAATCCTAAACTGTACGCTAACACTAACCCGTACCCTAACATGTACGCTCACACTAAACCATTGACGTACACTAACCTGTCCCATAAACCCTCCCCGTGCCCTAACTCTAACCCTAAACCTAACCCTAACCCTAAACCTAATCATTACCCGAAGCCTTACCCTAACCCGTCCCCTAATGCTAACCGGTACGCTAACACTAACCCATACCCTAACTCGTACGCTCACCCTAAACTGTTGTCGTACACTAACCTGTCCCCTAAACCGTCCCCGTCCCCAAACCCTAACCCTAACCCTAACCCTAACCTTTACCCAAAGCCTTACCCTAACACGTCCCCTAATCCTAACCCGTACGCTAACACTAACCCGTACCCTAAAACGTACGCTCACCCTAAACTGTTGTCATATCCTAACCTTGCCCCTAAACCCTCCCCGTCCCCTAACCCTAACCCTATGCCTAACCCTAACCCTTAAGCGAAGCCTTACCCTAACCCGTCACCTAATCCTAACCCGTACGCGAAAGCTAACGTTACCCTAAAACGTATGCTCACCCTAAACCTTTGCCGTACCCTAACCTGTCTCCTAAACCGTCCCCGTCCCCTAAACCTAACCCTTAACCTAACCCTAACACTTACCCGAAGCCTTACACTAACCCGTCCCCTAATCCTAACCCGTACGCTAACACTAACACTTACCCTAACACGTACGCTCACCCTAAACCGTTGCCGTACCCTAACCTTTCCCCTAAACCGATCCCTATCCCTAAACCTGACCCTAACTCTAATCCTTACCCGAAGCCTTACCCTAACCCGTCCCATAATCCTAAACCGTACGCTAAAACTAACCCATAACATAACACGTACGCTCACCCTAAAACGTTGTCATACCCTAACCAGTCCCCTAAACCGTCCACATCCCCTAAAACTAACCCTAACCCTAACCCTTACCCGAAGCCTTACACTAAACCGTCCCCAAATCCTAACCTGTACGCTAACACTAACAGGTACCGTAACACTTACGCCCACCCTAAACATTTGTCGTAATATAACCTGTCTCCTAAACCGTCCCCTTCCTTAACCCTAAACCTAACCCTAATCCTAACCGGTCCCCTAAACCGTCCTCGTCCTCGTCCCCGTCCCCTAACCCTAAGCCTAACCCTAACGCTAACCCTTACCCGAAGCCTTACCCTAACCCGTCCCCTAATCCTAACCCGTACGCTAACTCTAACCCGTACCCTAACATGTACGTTTACCCTAAACCATTGTCGTACACTAACCTGTCCCCTAAACCGTCCCCGTCCCCTAACCCTAACCCTAACCCTAATCCTAACCAGTCCCCTAAACTGTCCCCGTCCCCGTCCCCTAACCCTAAGACTAAACCTAACGCTAACACTTACCCGAAGCCTTACACTAACCCATACCATAATTCTAAACCGTACGCTAACACTAACCCATACCCTAACACGTACGCTCACCCTAACCCTTTGTCATACTCTAACCTGTCCCCTAAACCGTCCCCTTCCCCTAATCCTAACCCTAACCATAACCCTAACCATAACCCTTACCCGAAGCCTTACACAAACCCGTCTCCTAATCCTAAGCCGTACGCTAACACTAACCCGTACCCTAACACGTACGCTCACCCTAAACCGTTGTCGTATCCTAACCTTTCCCCTAAACCGTCCCCGTCCCCTAACCCTAACACTAACCCTTTCCCTAACCCTAACCCTTACCCAAAGCCTTACCCTGACCGGTCACCTAATACGAACCCGTACGCTAACACTAACCCGTAGCCTAACACGTACGCTCACCCTAAACCGTTGCCGTACCCTAACCTGTCCCCTAAACCGTCCCCGTCCCCTAACCCTAACCGTAAACCTAACACTAAACCTTTCCTGAAGCCTTAACCTAACCCGTCCCCTAATCCTAACCCGTACGTTAACACTAAACCATACCCTAACACCTACACTCACCCTAAAACGTTGTCGTATCCTAACCTGTCCCCTAAACCCTCCCCGTCCCCTAACCCTAACCCTAAACCTAACCCTAAACCTTACCTGAAGCCTTACCCAAACCCGTCCCCTAATCCTAAACCGTACGCTAACACTAAACGGTACCCTAACACCTACACTCACCCTAAAACGTTGTCGTATCCTAACCTGTCCCCTAAACCGTCCCCGTCCCCTAACCCTAACCCTAACACTAAACCTAACCCTTACCCGAAGCCGTAACCTAACCCATAGGCTAACAGTAAACCGTAGCCTAACACGTACGATCACCCTAAACCTTTGTCGTACCATAACCTGTCCCCTAAACTGTCCCCGTCCCCGTCCCCTAATCCTAACCCTAACCCTAACCCTAACACTTACCCGAAGCCATACCCTACCCCGTCCCCTAATCCTAACCCGTACCCTAACACATACGCTCACCCTAAACCATTGTCGTACCCTAAACTGTGACCTACACCGTCCCCGTCCCCGTCCCTTAACCCTAACCCTAACCCTAAGCCTAACCCTTACCCGAATCCTTACCATAACCCGTCCCCTACTCCTAACCCGTACGATAACACTAACCCGTACCCAAAACTTACGATCACCCTAAACCGTTGTCATACCCTAACCTGTCCCCTAAACCTACCCCGTCCCCTAACCCTAACCCTAACCCTAATCCTAAACCTGAAACTTACCCGAAATCTTACCCTAACCCGTCCCCTAATCCTAACACGTACGCTAACACTAACCCGTACCCTAACACGTACGCTCACCCTAAAACTTTGTCGTACACTAACCTGTCCCTTAAACCGTCCTCATCCGCTAACCCTAACACTATCCCTAACCCTAAAACTTACCCGAAGCCTTACCCTAACCTGTCACATAATCCTAACCCGTACGCTAACACTAACCCATACCCTAACAGGTACGCTCACCCTAAACTGTTTTCATACCCTAACCTGTCCCCAAAACCGTCCCCGTCCCCCAACCCTAACCCTAACCCTAAGACTTACTCGAAGCCTTACACTAACCCGTCCCCTAATCCTAACCGGTACGCTAACACTAACCCTTACCCTAACATGTACAATCACCCTAAACCTTTGTCGTACCCTAACCTGTCCCCTAAACCGTCCACATCCCCTAACTCTAACACTAACCCTAACCCTAACCCTTAACCGAAGTCGTCCCCTAACCCGTCCCCTAATCCTAACCCGTACGTTAACACTAACCCGCACCCTAACATGTACAATCACCCTACACCGTTTTCGTACCCTAACCTGTTCCCTAAACCGTCCCCATCCCCTAACCCTAACCCTAACCCTAACCCTAACCCTTACCCGAAGCCTTACCCTAACCCGTCCCCTAATCCTAACCCGTACGCTAACACTAACCCGTACCCTAACACGTACGCTCACCCTAAACTGTTGTCGTACCCTATCCTGTCCCCTAAACCGTCCCCGTCCCCTAACCGTAACCCTAAGCCTAAACTTTACCCGAAGCCTTACCCTAACCCGTCCCCTAATCCTAACCCGTACGCTAACACCTACGCTCACCCTAAACCGTTGTTGTACCCTAACCTGTCCCCTAAACCGTCCCCATCCCCTAACCCTAACCCTAACCCTAACCCTAAACCTTACCGGAAGCCTTACCCTAACCCATCCCCTAATCCTAACCCGTACGCTAACACTAACACATACCCTAACACGTATGCTCACCCTAAACCGTTGTCGTACCCTAACCTGTCCCCTAAACCATCCCCGTCCCCCAACCCTAACCCTAACCCTAAGCCTTACCCGAAGCCTTAAACTAACCTGTCCCCTAATCCTAACCGGTACGCTAACACTAACCCGTACCCTAACACGTACGCTCACCCTAAACGGTTGCGGTACCCTAAACTGTCACCTAAACCGTCCCCGTCCGTCCCCTAACCCTAACCCTAATCCTAACTCTAAAACTTACCCGAAGCCTTACCCTAAACCGTCCCCTAATCCTAACCCGTACGTTAACACTAAACCTTACCCTAACATGTACAATCACCCTAAACCGTTGTCGTACCCTAACCTGTCCCTTAAACCGTCCCCATCCCCTAACCCTAACACTAACCCTAACCCTAACCTTAACAATTAACCGAAGACTTCCCCTAACCCATCCCGTAATCCTAACCCGGACCCTAACACTAAACCATACCCTAACATGAATGCTCAACCTAAACCGTTTTCGTACCCCAACCTGTCCCCTAAAGAGTCCCCATCACCTAACCCTAACCCTAACCCTTACCCTTACCCGAAACCTTACCCAAACCCGGCCCCTAATCCAAACTCGTACGCTAAAACTAAACCGTACCCTAACACGTACGCTCACCCTAAAACGTTGGTGTACCCTAACCTGTCACCTAAACCATCCCCGTCCCCTAACCCTAACCCTAACCCTAACCGGTCCCCTAAACCGTACCCGTCCCCATCCCCTGACCCTAACCCTAACGCTAACCCTTACCCGAAGCCTTACACTAACCCGTCCCCTAATCCTAACCCGTACGCTAACACTAACCCGTACCCTAACACGTACGCTCACCCTAAACCGTTGTCGTATCCTAACCTTTCCCTTAAAACATCCCCGTCCCCTAACCCTAACACTAACCCTATCCCTAAACCTAACCCTTACCAGAAGCCTTACCCTAACCCGTCCCCTAATACTAAGCCGTACGCTAACACTAAACAGTACCCTAACACGTACACTCACCCTAAAACGTTGTCATATCCTAACCTGTCCCCTAAACCGTCCCAGTCCACTAACCCTAACCCTAACCCTAACCCTAACCCTAACCTGAACCCTTACCCGAAGCCTTACCCTAACCCGTCCCCTAATCCTAACCCATACGATAACACTAACCTGTACCCTAACACGTACTCTCACCCTAAACCGTTGTCATACACTACCCTGTCCCCTAAACTGTCCCCGTCCCCTAACCCTAACCCTAACCCTAACCCTAACCCTAAACCTTACCCGAAGCCTTACCCTTAGACGTCCCCTAATCCTAACCCGTACGCTAACACTAACCCGTACCCTAACACGTACGCTCACCCTAAACCGTTGTCGTACACTAACTTGTCCCCTACACCGTCCCCGTCCCCTAACCCTAAACCTAAACCTAACCCTAAACCTAACCCTTACCCGAAGCCTTACCCTAACCCGTCCCCTATTCCTAACCCGTACGCTAACACTAACCCGTACCCTAACACGTTCGCTCACCCTAAACCGTTGTCGTACCCTAACCTGTCCCCTAAACCGTCCCCGTCCCCTAACCCTAACCCTAACCCTAACCCTAACCCTTACCCGAAGCCTTACCCTAACCCGTCCCCTAATCCTAACCCGTACGCTAACACTAACCCGTACCCTAACACGTACGCTCACTCTAAATCGTTGTCATACACTAACCTCTCCCCTAAACCGTCCCCATCCCCGAACCCTAACCCTAACCCTAAACCTAACCCTAACCCTTACCCGAAGCCTTACCCTAACCCGTCCCCTAATCCTAACCCGTACGCTAACAGTAACCCATACCATAACACGTACGCTCACCCTAAACCATTGTCGTACCCTAAATTGTCTCCTAAACCGTCCCTGTCCCCTAACCCTAAACCTAACCCTAACCCTAACCCTAACGCTTACCCGAAGCCTTACACTAACCCATCCCCTAATCCTAACCCGTACGCTAACACTAACCCATACCCTAACACGTACGCTCAACCTAAACCGTTGTCGTACCCTAACCTGTCCCCTAAACCGTCCCCGTCCCCGTTCCCTAACCCAAACCCTAACCCTAACCCTTACCCGAAGCCTTACCCTAACCCGCCCCTAATCCTAACCCGTACGTTAACACTAACCCGTACCGTAACACGTTCACTCACCCTAAACCTTTGTCGTACCCTAACCTGTCCCCTAAACCGTCCCCGTTCCCTAACCCTAACCCTAACCCTAACCCTAAACCTTACCCGAAGCCTTACCCTAACCCGTCCCCTAATCCTAACCCATACGATAACACTAACCCGTACCCTAACACGTACGCTCAGCTTAAACCGTTGTCGTACACTAACCTGTCCCCTAAATCCTCCCCGTTCCCTAACAGTAACCCTAACCCTAACCCTAAACCTAAACCTTACCCAAAGCCTTACCCTACCCCGTCACCTAATCCTAACCCGTACGCTAACACTAACCGGTACCCTAACACGTACGCTTACCCTAAACAGTTGTCGTACACTAACCTGTCCCCTAAACCGTCCCCGTCCCCTAACCCTAACCCTGACCCTAACACTAACCCTAACCCTTACCCTAAGCCTTAACCTAACCCGCCCCCTAATACTAACCCGTAGTCTAACACTAACCCGTACCCTAACACATACGCTCACCCTAAACCGTTGTCGTACACTAACCTGTCCCCTAAACCGTCCCCGTCCCCGTCCCCTAACCCTAAGCCTAACCTTAACCCTAACGCTTACCCGAAGCCTTACCCTAACACGTCCCCTAAACCTATCCCGTACGCTAACACTAACACGTACCCTAACACGTACGCTCACCCTAAAAGGTTGTCGTACCATAACCTGTCCCCTAAACCGTCCACGTCCCCTAACCCTAACCCTAACCCTAACACTAACGCTAACCCTTACCCGAAGCCTTACCCTAACCCGTCCCATAAGCCTAACCCGTACGCTAACACTAACCCATGCCCTAACACGTACGCTCACCTTAAACCGTTGTCGTACACTAACCTGTCCCCAAAACCGTCCCCGTCACCTAACCCTAACCCTAACCCTAACCCTAACCCTAACCCTTACCCGAAGCCTTAATCTAAACCGTCCCCTAATCCTAAACCATACGATAACACTAACCCGTACCCTAACACGTACGCTCAACCTAAACCGTTGTCGTACCATAAGCTGTCCCCTAAACCGTCCCCGTCCCCTAACCCTAACCCTAACCCTAACCCTAACCCTTACCCGAAGCCTTCCCCTAACCTGTCCCCTAATCCTAACCCGTACGCTAACACTAAACCGTACCCTAAAACTTACGCTCACACTAAACCGTAGTCGTACACTAACCGGTTCCCTAAACTGTCCCCGTCCCCGTCCCCTAACCCTAACCCTAAACCTAATCCTTACCCGAAGCCTTACCCTAACCCGTCCCCTAATCCTAACCCATACGCTAACACTAACCCGTACCCTAACACGTACGCTCACCCTAAACGGTTGTTGAACCCTAACCTGTCCCCTAAACCGTCCCCATCCCCTAACCCTAACCCTAACCCTAAACCTTACCCGAAGCCTTACCCTAACCCGTCCCCTAATCCTAAACCGTACGCTAACACTAACCCGTAGCCTAACACGTACGCTCACCATAAACCGTTGTCGTACCCTAACCTGTCCCCTAAACCGTCCCCGTTCCCTAACCCTAACCCTAACCCTAACCCTAACCCTTACCCGAAGCCTTACCCTAACCCGTCCCCTAATCCTAACCCGTACGCTAACACTAAACCGTACCCTAACACATACACACACCCTAAACCGTTGTTGTACACTAACCTGTCCCCTAAACCGTCCCCGTCTCCTAACCCTAACCCTAACCCTAACCCTAACCCTAAACCTTACCCGAAGCCTTAACCTAACAGGTCCTCTAATCCTAACCCGTACGCTAACACTAACCCGTACCCTAACACGTACGCTCACCCGAAACCGTTGTCGTACCCTAACCTGTCCGCTAAACCGTCACCGTTCCCTAACCCTAACCCTAACCCTAACCATAACCCTGACCCGAAGCCTTACCCTAACCCGTCCCCTAATCCTAATCCGTACGCTAACACTAACCCGTACCCAAACACGTACGCTCACCCTAAACCTTTGTCATACACTGACCTGTCCCCTAAACCGTCCCCGTCCCCGTCCCCTAACCCTAACCTTAACCCTAACCCTAACTCTTACCCGAAGCCTTACCCTAACCCGTCCCCTAATCCTAACCCGTACGCTAACACTAACCCGTACCCTAACACGTACGCTCACTCTAAACCGTTGTCGTACCCTAACCTGTCCCCTAAACCGTCCCCGTCTCCTAACCCTAACCCTAACCCAAAGCCTAACCCTTACCCGAAGCCTTACACTAACCCATCACCTAATCCTAACCCGTACGCTAACACTAACCCGTAGCCTAACACGTACGCTCACCATAAACCGTTGTTGTACCATAACCTGTCCCCTAAACCATCCCCGTCCCCTAACCCTAACCCTAACCCTATCCCTAACCCTAACCCTGACCCGAAGCCTTACCCTAACCCGTCCCCTAATCCTAAACCGTACGCTAACACTAAACCATACCATAACACGTACGCTCACCCTAAACCTTTGTCATACACTGTCCTGTCCCCTAAACCGTCCCCGTCCCCGTCCCCTAACCCTAACCTTAACCCTAACCCTAACTCTTACCCGAAGCCTTACCCTAACCCGTCCCCTAATCCTAATCCGTACGCTAACACTACACCGTACCCTAACACATAGGCACACCCTAAACCGTTGTCATACACTAACCTGTCCCCTAATCCGTCCCCGTCTCCTAACCCTAACCCTAACCCTAACCCTAACACTAACCCTGACCCGAAGCCTTATACTAACACGTCCTCTAATCCTAAACCGTACGCTAACACTAACCCGTACCCTAAAACGTACGCTCACCCTAAACCGTTGTCGTACCCTAACCTGTCCCCTAAACCGTCCCCGTCCCCTAACCCTAACCCTAACCCTAACCCTAACCCTTACCCGAAGCCTTACCCTAACCCGTCCCATAATCCTAACCCGTACGCTAACACTAACCCGTACCCTAACACGTACGCTCACCCTAAACCATTGTCGTACCCTAACCTGTCCCCTAAACCGTAACCGTCCCTTAAACCTAACCCTAACCCTAACCCTAACCCTAACCTGAACCCTTACCCGAAGCCTTACCCTAACCCGTCCCCTAATCCTAACCCATACGATAACACTAACCTGTACCCTAACACGTACTCTCACCCTAAACCGTTGTCATACACTAACCTGTCCCCTAAACTGTCCCCGTCCCCTAACCCTAACCCTAACCCTAACCCTAACCTTAACCTTACCCGAAGCCTTACCCTTAGCCGTCCCCTAATCCTAACCCGTACGCTAACACTAACCCGTACCCTAACACGTACGCTCACCCTAAACCGTTGTCGTACACTAACTTGTCCCATACACCGTCCCCGACCCCTAACCCTAAACCTAAACCTAACCCTAAACCTAACCCTTACCGGAAGCCTTACCCTAACCCGTCCCCTATTCCTAACCCGTACGCTAACACTAACCCGTACCCTAACACGTTCGCTCACCCTAAACCGTTGTCGTACCCTAACCTGTCCCCTAAACCGTCCCCGTCCCCTAACCCTAACCCTAACCCTAACCGTAACCCTTACCCGAAGCCTTACCCTAACCCATCCCCTAATCCTAACCCGTACGCTAACACTAACCCGTAGCCTTACACGTACGCTCACCATAAACCGTTGTCGTACAATAACCTGTCCCCTAAACCGTCCCCGTCCCCTAACCCTAACCCTAACCCTAACCCTTACCCTAACCCTTACCTGAAGCCTTACCCTAACCCGTCCCCTAATCCTAACACGTACGCTAACACTAACCCATACCCTAACACGTACGCTCAACCTAAACCGTTGTCGTACCCTAACCTGTCCCCTAAACCGTCCCCGTCCCCTAACCCTAACCCTAACCCTAACCCTAACCCGAACCCTTAACCGAAGCCTTAACCTAAACCGTCCCCTAATCCTAACCCGTATGCTAACTCTAACCCGTACCCTAACACGTACGCTCACCCTAAACCGTTGTCATACCCTAACCTGTCCCCTAAACCGTCCCCGTTCCCTAACCCTAACCCTAACCCTAACCCTAACCCTAACCCTTACCCGAAGCCTTACACTAACCCGTCCCCTAATCCTAACCCGTACGCTAAGACTAACCCGTACCCTAAAACGTACGCTCACCATAAACCGTTGTCGTACCCTAACCTGTCCCCTAAACCGTCACCATCCCCTAAACCTAACCCTAACCCTAACCCTAACCCTAACCCGAACCCTTACCCGAAGGCTTACCCTAAACCGTCCCCTAATCCTAACCCGTAAGCTAACTCTAACCCGTCCCCTAACACGTACGCTCACACTAAACCGTTGTCGTACCCTAACCTGTCCCCGAAACCGTCCCCGTTCCCTAACCCTAACCCTAACCCTAACCCTAACCCTTACCCGAAGCCTTACACTAACCCGTCCCCTAATCCTAACCCGTACGCTAACACTAACCCGTACCCTAACACGTACGCTCACCCTAAACCGTTGTCGTACCCTAACCTGTCCCCTAAACCGTCCCCGTCCCCAACCCTAACCCTAACCCTAACCCTAACACTAACCCTTACCCGAAGCCTTACCCTAACCCGTCCCCTAATCCTAACCCATACGATAACACTAACCTGTACCCTAACACGTACTCTAACCCTAAACCGTTGTCATACACTAACCTGTCCCCTCAACTGTCCCCGTCCCCTAACACTAACCCTAACCCTAACCCTAACCCTAAACCTTACCCGAAGCCTTACCCTAACCCGTCCCCTAATCCTAACCCGTACGCTAACACTAACCCGTACCCTAACACGTACGCTCACCCTAAACCATTGTCGTACACTAACCTGTACCCTAAACCGTCCCCGTCCCCTAACCCTAACCGTAACCCTAACCCTAACCCTTACCCGAAGCCTTACCGTAAACCGTCCCCTAATCCTAACCCATACGATAACACTAACCCGTACCCTAACACGTACGCTCACCCTAAACCGTTGTCGTACCCTAACCTATCCCCTAAACCGTCCCCATCCCCTAACCCTAACCCTAACCCTAACCCTTACCCGAAGCCTTACCCTAACCCGTCCCCAAATCCTAAACCTTACGATAACACTAACCCGTACCCTAACACGTACGCTCACCCTAAACCGTTGTCGTACCCTGACCTGTCCCCTAAACCGTCCCCGTCCCCTAACCCTAACCCTAACCCTAACCCTAACACTAACCCTTACCCGAAGCCTTACCCTAACCCGTCCCCTAATCCTAAACCATAAGATAACACTAACTTGTACCCTAACACGTACGCTCACCATAAACCGTTGTCGTACACTAACCTGTCCCCTAAACCGTCCCCATCCCCTAACCCTAACCCTAACCCTAACCCTAACCCTAGCCCTTACCTGAAGCCTTACCCTAACCCGTACCCTAATCTTAACCCGTACGCTCACACTAACCTGTACCCTAACACGTACGCTCACCCTAAACCGTTGTCGTACCCTAACCTGTCCCTTAAACCGTCCCCGTCGCCTAACCCTAACCCTAACCCTAACCCTAACCCTAACACTTACCCGAAGCCTTACCCTAACCCGTCCCCTAATCCTAACCCGTATGCTAACTCTAACCCGTACCCTAACACGTACGCTCACCCTAAACCGATGTCGTACACTAACCTGTCCCCTAAACCGTCCCCGTTCCCTAACCCTAACCATAACCCTAACCTTAACCCTAACCCTTACCCGAAGCCTTACCCTAACCCGTCCCCTAATCCTAACTCGTACGCTAACACTAACCCATACCCTAACACGTACGCTCAACCAAAACCGTTGTCGTATTCTAAACTGTCCGCTAAACCATCCCAGTCCCCTAAACCTAACCTTAACCCTAACCCTAAACCTTACCCGAACCCTTAATCTAAACCGTCCCGTAATCCTAACCCATAAGCTAACACTAACCCTTACCCTAACACATACGCTCACCCTAAACTGTTGTCGTACCCTAACCTGTCCCCTAAAACGTCCCCGTCCCCTAACCCTAACCCTAACCCTAACCCTAAGCCTTACCCGAAGCCTTACCCTAACCCGTCCCCTAATCCTAACCCGTACGCTAACACTAACCCATACCCTAACATGTACGCTCACCCTAAACCGTTGTCGTACCCTAACCTGTCCCCTAAACCGATCCCGTACCCTAACCCTAACCCTAACCCTAACCCTAAACCTAACCCTTACCCAAAGTCTTACACTAACCCGTCCCCTAATCCTAACCAGTACGCTAACACTAACCCGTACGCTAACACGTACGCTCACCCTAAACCATTGTCGTACCCTAACATGTCCCCTAAACTGTCCCCGTCACCTAACCCTAACCCTAACCCTAACCCTAACCCTAACCGTTACCCGAAGCCTTACACTAACACGTCCCGTAATCCTAAACCGTAGGCTAACACTAACCAGTACCCTAACACGTACGCTCACCCTAAACCGTTGTCGTACCCTAACCTGGCCGCTAAACCTTCCCCATCTCCTAACCCTAACCCTAAACCTAATCCTTACCCGAAGCCTTACCTTAACCCGTACCCTAATCCTAATCCGTACGATAACACTAACCCGTACCCTAACACTTATGGTCACCATAAACCGTAGTCGTACCGTCACCTGTCCCCTAAACCGTCCCCATCCCCTAACCCTAACCCTAAACCTAACCCTAAATCTTACCCGAAGCCTTAACCTAATCCGAATCCTAATCCTAACCCGTACGCTAACTCTAACCCGTACCCTAACATGTACGCTCACCCTAAAACGTTGTCGTAAACTAACCTGTCCCCTAAACCGTCCCAGACCCCTAACCCAAACCCTAACCCTAAACCTAACCCTAACCCTTACCCGAAGCCTTAAACTAACCCGTCCCCTAATCCTAAACCGTACGCTAACACTAACCCGTACCCTAACACGTACGCTCACCCTAAACCGTTGTTGTACCCTAACCTCTCCCCTAAACGGTCCCCGTCCCCTAAACCTAACCCTAACCCTAACCCTAACCCTTACCCGAAGCCTTACCCTAACCCGTCCCCTAATCCTAACCCGTACGCTAACACTAACCCGTACCCTAACATGCACGCTCAGCCTAAACAGTTGTCGTACACTAACCTGTCCCGTAAACTGTCCCGGTCCCCTAACACTAACCCTAACCCTAACCCTAAACCTAACCCTTACCCGAATACTTACCCTAACGCGTCCCCTAATCCTAACCGGTACGCTAACACTAACCCGTACCCTAACAAGTACGCTCACCCTAAACCTTTGTCGTACCCTAACCTGTACCCTAAAACGTCCCCGTCCCCTAACCCTAACCCTAACCCTAAACCTAAACCTAACCCTTACCCGAAGCCTTACCCTAACCCGTCCCCTAATCCTAACCCGTACGCTAACACTAACCCATACCCTAACACGTACGCTCACCTTAAAACGTTGTCGTAACCTAACCTGTCCCCGAAACCGTCCCCTTCCCCTAACCCTAACCCTAACCCTAACCTTAATCCATACTCGAAGCCTTACCCTAACCCGTGCATTAATCCTAACCCGTATGCTAACACTAACCCGTACCCCAACACGTACGCTCACCCTAAATCGTTGTCGTACCCTAACCTGTCCCCTAAACCGTCCCCATCCCCTAACCCTAACCCTAACCATAACCCTAACCCTAACACTTACCCGAAGCCTTACACTAACCCCTCCCGTAATCCTAACCCGTACGCTAACACTAACCCATACCCTAACACGTACGCTCACCCTAAACCGTTGTCGTACACTAACCTGTCCCCTAAACCGTCCCCGTCCCCTAACCCTAACCTAACCCTAACCCTTACCCGAAGCCTTACCCTAACCCGTCCCCTAATCCTAACCCGTACGCTACCACTAACCCGTACCCTAACACGTACGCTCACCCTAAACAGTTGTCCTACCATAACCTTGCCCCTAAACCGTCCCCGTCCCCTAACCCTAACCCTAACCGTAACCCTAACCCCAACAATTACCCAAAGCCTTACACTAACCCGTCCCCTAAACCTAATCCGTACGCTAACACTAACCCCTACCCTAACACGTACGCTCACCCTAAACCGTTGTTGTACCCTAATCTCTCCCCTAAACCGTCCACTTCACCTAACACTAACCCTAACCCTAACCCTAACCCTAACCCTTACCCGAAGCCTTAACCTAACCCGTCCCCTAATCCTAACCCGTATGCTAACACTAACCCGTACCCTAACACGTACGCTCACCCTAAACCGTTGACGTACACTAACCTGTCTTCTAAACCTTCCCCATCCCCTAACCCTAACCCTAACCCTAACCCTAATCCTTACCCGAAGCCTTACCCTAACCCGTACCCTAATCCTAATCCGTACACTAACACTAACCCTTACCCTAACACGTATGCTCACCCCAAACCGTTGTTGTACCCTAACCTGTCCCCTAAACCGTCCCCGTCCCCTAACCCTAAAGCTAACCCTAACCCTAACCCTAAGCCTTACCCGAAGCCTTACCCTAACCCGTCCCCTAATCCTAACCCGTACGCTAATACTAACACGTACCCTAACACGTACGCTCACCCTAAACCGTTGTCGTACCGTAACCTGTCCCCTAAAACGTCCCCATTCCCTAACCCTAACCCTAACCCTAACCCTAACCCTAACCCTTACCCGAAGCCTTACTCTAACCCGACCCCTAATCCTAACCTGTACGCTAACACTAATCCATACCCTAACACGTACGCTCACCCTAAACCGTTGTCGTACCCTAACCTGTCCCCTAAACCGTCCCCGTCACCTAACCCTAACCCTAACCCTAACCCTAACCCTAACACTTACCCGAAGCCTTACCCTAACCCGTCCTCTAATCCTAAACCGTACGCTAACACTAACCCGTACCCTAACACGTACGCTCACCCTAAACCGTTGTCGTACCCTAACCTGTCCTCTAAACCGTCCCCTAACCCTAACCCTAACCCTAACCCTAACCCTAACCCTTACCCGAAGCCTTACACTAACCCTTCCCCTAATCCTAACCCATACGCTAACACTAACCCGTACCCTAATACGTACGCTCACCCTAAACCGTTCTCGTACACTAACCTGTCCCCTAAACCGTCCCCGTAACATAACACTAACCCTAACCTTAACCCTTACCCAAAGCCTTACCCTAACCCGTCCCCTAATCCTAACCCGTACGGTAACACTAACCCGTACCCTAACACGTACGCTCACCCTAAACCGTTGTCGTACCCTAAGCTGTCCCCTAAACAGTCCCCGTCCCCTAACCCTAACCCTAACCCTAACCGTAACCCTAACCCTTACCCGAAGCCTTATCCTAACCCGTCCCCTAATCCTAACCCGTACGCTAACACTAACACATACCCTAACACGTACACTCACCCTAAACTGTTGTCGTACCATAACCTACCCCTAAACCGTTCCCGTCCCCATCCCCTACCCCTAACCCTAACCCTAACCCAAACCCTTACCCGAAGCCTTACACTAACCCTTCCCCTAATCCTAACCCGTACGCTAACACTAACCCGTACCCTAACACATACGCTCACCCTAAACAGTTGTCGTACACTAACCTGTCCCCTAAACCGTCCCCGTCCCCTAACCCTAACCCTAACCCTAAGCCTTACCCGAAGCCTTACCCTAACCCGTCCCCTAATCCTAACCCGTACGCTAACACTAACCCGTACCCTAAAATGTACGCTCACCCTAAACTGCTGTCGTACCCTAACCTGTCCCCTAAACCGTCCCCATTCCCTAACCCTAACCCTAACCCTAACCCTAAACCTAAACCTTACCCGAAGCCTTACCTTAACCCGTCCCCTTATCCTAACCCGTACACTAACACAAACCCGTACCCTAACACGTACGCTCACCCTAAACTGTTGTCGTACCCTAACCTGTCCCCTAAACGGTCCCCGTCCCCTAACCCTAACACTAACCCTAACCCTAAACCTTACCCGAAGCCTGACCCTAACCCGTCCCCTAATCCTAACCCGTAGGCTAACACTAAACCATACCCTAACACGTACGCTCACCCTAAAGCGTTGTCGTACCCTAACCTGTCCCCTAAACCGTCCCCGTCCCCTAACCCTAACCCTAACACTAACCCTAACCCTAACCCTTACCCGAAGCCTTACCCTAACCCGTCCCCTAATCCTAACCCGTACGCTAACACTAACCCGTACACTAAAACGTACGCTCACCCTAAACCGTTGTCGTACCCTAAACTGTCCTCTAAACTGTACCCGTCCCCTAACACTAACCCTAACCCTAACCCTAAACCTAAATCTTACACGAAGCCTTACGCTAAACCGTCCCGTAATCCTAACCCGTACGCTAACACTAACCCGAACCCTAACACGTACGCTCACCCTAAACCGTTGTCGTACCCTAACCTGTCCCCTAAACCGTCCCCGTCCCCTAACCCTAACCCTAACCCTAACCCTTACCCGAAGCCTTACCCTAACCCGTCCCCTAATCGTAACCCGTACGCTAACACTAACACGTACCCTAACACGTACACTCACCCTAAACCGTTGTCGTACACTAACCTGTCCCCTATACCGTCCCCGTCCTCATCCCCTAACCCTAACCCTAACCCTAACCCTAACCCTAACCCTTACCCGAAGCCTTACCCTAACCCGTTCCCTAATCCTAACCCGTACGCTAACACTAACCCGTACCCTAACACGTACGGTCACCCTAAACCGTTGTCGTACCCTAACCTGTCCCCTAAACAGTCCCCGTCCCCTAACCCTAACCCTAACACTAACCCTTACCCGAAGCCTTACCCTAACCCGTCCCCTAATCCTAACCCGTACGCTAACACTAACCCGTACCCTAACATGTACGCTCACCATAAACCGTTGTCGTAACCTAACCTGTACCCTAAACCGTCCCCGTCCCCTAACCCTAACCCTAACCCTAACCCTAAACCTAACCCTTAACCGAAGCCTTACCCTAACACGTCCCCTAATCCTAACGCGTACGCTAACACTAAACCGTACCCTAACAGATACGCACACCCTAAACCGTTGTCGTACCGTAACGTGTCCCCTAAACCATCCCCATCCCTGTCCCCTAACCCTAACCCTAACCCTAACCCTAACCCTAACCCTTACCCGAAGCCTTACACTAACCCGTCCTCTAATCCTAACCCGTACGCTAACACTAACACGTACCCTAACACGTACACTCACCCTAAACCGTTGTCGTACCCTAACCTGTCCCCTAAACCGTCCCCTTCCCCTAACCGTAACCCTAACCCTAACCCTTACCCGAAGCCTTACCCTAACCCGTCACCTAATCCTAACCCGTACGCTAACACTTACCCGTACCCTAACACGTACGCTCACCCTAAACCCTTGTCGTACACTAACCTGTCCCCTAAACCGTCCCCGTCCCCTAACCCTAACCCTAACCCTAACCCTAACCCTAACCCTAACCCATACCATAACACGTACGCTCACCCTAAACCATTGTCGTACCCTAACTTGTCTCCTAAACCGTCCCTGTCCCCTAACCCTAACCCTAACCCTAACCCTAAACCTAACGCTTACCCGAAGCCTTACACTAACCCATCCCCTAATCCTAACCCATACGCTAACACTAACACATACCCTAACACGTACGCTCAACCTAAACCGTTGTCGTACCCTAACCTGTCCCCTAAACCGTCCCCGTCCCCTAACCCTAACCCTAACCCTAACCCTAAACCTTACCTGAAGCCTTACCCTAACCCGTCCCCTAATCCTAAACCGTACGCTAACACTGACCCGTACCCTAACACGTACGCTCACCCTAAAACGTTGTCGTACACTAACCTGTTCCCTAAACCGTCCCCGTCCCCTAACCCTAACCCTAACACTAACCCAGCCCTAACCGTTACGCAAAGCCTTACCCTAACCCGTCCCATAATCCTAAACCATACGCTAACACTAACCCGTACCCTAAAACGTACGCTCACCTTCAAACGTTGTCGTACCCTAACCTGTCCCCTAATCCGACCCCGTCCCCTAACCCTAACCCTAACCCTAACCCTCACCCTAACCCTTACCCGAAGCCTTACCCTAACCCACCCCATAATCCTAACCCGTACGCTTCCACGAACCCGTACCCTAAAATGTACACACACCCTAAACCGTTGTCGTACCCTAACCTGACCCCTAAACCGTCCCTGACCCCTAACCCTAACCCTAACCCTAACCCTAACCCTAACCCTTACCCGAAGCCTTACCCTAACCCGTCCCCTTATCCTAAGCCTTATGCTAACACTAACCCGTACCTTAACATGTACGCTCACCCTAAACCGTTCTCGTACCCTAACCTGTCCCCTAAACCGTCCCCGTCCCCTAACCCTAACCCTAACCCTAACCCTTACCCGAAGCATTACCCTAACCCGTCACAAAACCGTAACCCGTACGCTAACACTAACACGTACCCTAACACGTACGCTCACCCTAAACCGTTGTCGTACACTAACCTGTCCCCTAAACCGTCCCCGTCCCCATCCCCTAACCCTAACCCTAACCCTAACACTTACCCGAAGCCTTACCCTAACCCGTCCCCTAATCCTAACCCGTACGCTAACACTAACCCTTACCCTAACACGTACGCTCACCCTAAACCGTTGTCTTACCCTAACCTGTCCCCTAAACCATCCCCGTTCCCTAACCATAACCCTAACACTAACCCATACCCGAAGCCTTACCCTAACCCGTCCCCTAATCCAAACCCGTACGCTAACACTAACCCGTACCCTAACACGTACGCTCACCATAAACCGTTGTCGTACCCTAACCTGTCCCCTAAACCGTCCCCGTCCCCTAACCCTAACGCTAACCCTAACCCTAAACCTAACCCTTACCCGAAGCCTTACCCTAACACGTATCCTAATCCTAACCCGTACGCTAACACTAAACCGTACCCTAACAGATACGCACACCCTAAACCGTTGTCGTACCCTAACCTGTCCCCTAAATCGTCCCCGTCCCCGTCCCCTAACCCTAACCCTAACCCTAACCCTTACCCGAAGCCTTACACTAACCCGTCCTCTAATCCTAAACCGTACGCTAACACTAACCCATACCCTAACACGTACGCTCACCCTAAACCGTTGTCGTACCCTAACCTGTCCCCTAAACCGTCCCCGTCCCCTAACACTAACCCTAACCCTAACCCTAACCCTTACTCGAAGCCTTACCCTAACCCGTCCCCTAATCCTAACGCATACGCTAACACTAACCCGTACCCTGCCACGTACGCTCACCCTAAACAGTTGTCGTACACTAACCTGTCCCGTAAAGCGTCCCGGTCCCCTAACCCTAACCCTAACCCTAACCCTAAACCTAACCCTTACCCGAAGACTTACCCTAACCCGTCCCGTGATCCTAAACCGTACGCTAACACTAAACCGTACCCTAATACGTACGCTCACCCTAAACCGTTGTTGTACACTAACCTGTCCCCTAAACCGTCCCCGTAACGTAACCCTAACCCTAACCCTAACCCTTACCCGAAGCCTTACCCTAACCCATCCCCTTATCCTAAACCGTACGCTAACACAAACCCGTACCCTAACACGTACGCTCACCCTAAACTGTTGTCGTACCCTAACCTGTCCCCTAAACGGTCCCCGTCCCCTAACCCTAACACTAACCCTAACCCTAACCCTTACCCGAAGACTGACCCTAACCCGTCCCCTAATCCTAACCCGTAGGCTAACACTAACCCATACCCTAACACGTACGCTCACCCTAAAACGTTGTCGTACCCTAACCTGTCCCCTAAACCGTCCCCGTCCCCTAACCCTAACCCTAACACTAACCCTAACCCTAACCCTTACCCGAAGCCTTACCCTAACCCGTCCCCTAATCCTAACCCGTACGCTAACACTAACCCGTACACTAAAACGTACGCTCACCCTAAACCGTTGTCGTACCCTAAACTGTCCTCTAAACTGTACCCGTCCCCTAACCCTAACCCTAACCCTAACCCTAAACCTAACTCTTACCCGAAGCCTTACGCTAAACCGTCCCGTAATCCTAACCCGTACGCTAACACTAACCCATACCCTAACACGTACGCTCACCCTAAATTTTTGACGTACCCTAACCTGTCCCCTAAACCGTCCCCGTCCCCTAACCCTAACCCTAACCCTAACCCTAACCCTAACATTTACCCGAAGCCTTACCCAAACCCGTCCCCTAATCCTAACCAGTACGCTAACACTAACCAGTACCCTAACACGTACGCTCACCCTAAACCGTTGTTGTACACTAACCTGTCCTCTAAACCGTTCCCGACCCCTAACCCTAACCCTAACCCTAAACCTAACCCTTACCCGAAGCCTTATCCTAATCCGTACCCTAATCCTAACCCGTACGCTAACACTAACCCGTACCCTAACACGTACGCTCACCCTAAACAGTTGTCGTACCCTAACCTGTCCCCTAAACCGTCCCCGTCCCCGTCCCCTAACCCTAACCCTAACCCTAACCCTAACCCTTACCCGAAGCCTTACCCTAACCCGTCCCCTAATCCTAACCCGTACGCTAACAATAACCCGTACCCTAACACGTACGCTCACCCTAAACCGTTGTCGTACCCTAACCTGTCCTCTAAACCGTCCCCGTTCCCTAACCCTAACCCTAATCCTAACCCTAACCCTAAACCTAACCCTTACCCGAAGCCTTACCCTAACCCGTCCCCTAATCCTAACCCGTACGCTAACTCTAACCCGTACCCTAACACGTACGCTCACGCTAAACCGTTGTCGTACCCTAACCTGTCCCCTAAAACGTCCCCGTCCCCTAACCCTAACCCTAAACATAAACCTAACCCTAACCCTTACCCGAAGCCTTACCCTAACCCGTCCCCTAATCCTAACCTGTACGCTAACACTAACCCATACCCTAACACATACGCTCACCCTAAAATGTTGTCGTACCCTAACCAGTCCCCTAAACCGTCCCCGTCCCCTAACCCTAACCTTAACCCTAACCCTAACCCTAACCCTTACCCGAAGACTTACCCTAACCCGTCCCTTAATCCTAACCCGTACGCTAACACTAACCCGTACCCAAACACGTACGCTCACCCTAAACCGTTGTCGTACCCTAACCTGTCCCCTAAACCGTCCCCGTCCCCTAACCCTAACCCTAACCCTAACCCTTACCCGAAGCCTTACCCTAACCCGTCCCCTAATCCTAACCCGTACGGTAACACTAACCCGTACCCTAACACGTACGCTCACCCTAAACCGTTGTCGTACCCTAAGCTGTCCCCTAAACAGTCCCCGTCCCCTAACCCTTACCCTAACCCTAACCGTAACCCTAACCCTTACCCGAAGCCTTACCCTAACCCGTCCCCTAATCCTAACCC
Organism: Phocoena phocoena; assembly: GCF_963924675.1. NCBI lineage: Eukaryota > Metazoa > Chordata > Mammalia > Artiodactyla > Phocoenidae > Phocoena > Phocoena phocoena. The sequence continues at coordinate 1,097,188 of NW_027077596.1, read as the reverse complement.
GTACGCTAACACTAACACATACCCTAACACGTACACTCACCCTAAACCGTTGTCGTACCCTAAACTACCCCTAAACCATTCCCGTCCCCATCCCCTACCCCTAACCCTAACCCTAACCCAAACCCTTACCCGAAGCCTTACACTAACCCTTCCCCTAATCCTAACCCGTACGCTAACACTAACCCGTACCCTAACACATACGCTCACCCTAAACAGTTGTCGTACACTAACCTTTCCCCTGAACCGTCCCAGTCCCCTAACCCTAACCCTAACCCTAACACTTACCCGAAGCCATAAGCTAACCCGTCCCCTAATCCTAACCCGTAGGCTAACACTAAACTGTACCCTAACACGTACGCCCACCCTAAACCGTTGTCGTACCCTAACCTGTCCCCTAAACTGTCCCCATTCCCTAACCCTAACCCTAACCCTAAACCTATCCCTAACCCTTACCCGAAGCCGTACCCTAACCCGTCCCCTGATACTAAACCGTACGCTAACACTAACACGTACCCTAACACGTACGCGCACCCTAAACCATTGCCGTACCCTAACCTATCCCCTAAACCGTCCCCGTCCCCTAACCCTAACCCTAACCCTAACCCTAACACTTACCCGAAGCCTTACCCTAACCCATCCCCTTATCCTAACCCGTACGCTAACACAAACCCGTACCCTAACACGTACGCTCACACTAAACTGTTGTCGTACCCTAACCTGTCCCCTAAACGGTCCCCGTCCCCTAACCCTAACACTAACCCTAAGCCTAACCCTTACCCGAAGACTGACCCTAACCCGTCCCCTAATCCTAACCCGTAGGCTAACACTAACCCATACCCTAACACGTACGCTCACCCTAAACCGTTGTCGTACCCTAACCTGTCCCCTAAACCGTCCCCGTCCCCTAACCCTAACCCTAACACTAACCCTAACCCTAACCCTTACCCGAAGCCTTACCCTAACCCGTCCCCTAATCCTAACCCGTACGCTAACACTAACCCGTACACTAAAACGTACGCTCACCCTAAACCGTTGTCGTACACTAAACTGTCCTCTAAACTGTACCCGTCCCCTAACCCTAACCCTAACCCTAACCCTAAACCTAACTCTTACCCGAAGCCTTACGCTAAACCGTCCCGTAATCCTAACCCGTACGCTAACACTAACCCGTACCCTAACACGTACGCTCACCCTAAATTTTTGACGTACCCTAACCTGTCCCCTAAACCGTCCCCGTCCCCGTCCCCTAACCCTAACCCTAACCCTAACCCTAACCTTTACCCGAAGCCTTACCCAAACCCGTCCCCTAATCCTAACCAGTACACTAACACTAACCAGTACCCTAACACGTACGCTCACCCTAAACCGTTGTTGTACACTAACCTGTCCCCTAAACCGTCCCCGACACCTAACCCTAACCCTAACCCTAAACCTAACCCTTACCCGAAGCCTTACCCTAATCCGTACCCTAATCCTAACCCGTACGCTAACACTAACCCGTACCCTAACACGTACGCTCACCCTAAACCGTTGTCGTACCCTAACCTGTCCCCTAAACCGTCCCCGTCCCCGTCCCCTAACCCTAACCCTAACCCTAACCCTAACCCTTACCCGAAGCCTTACCCTAACCCGTCCCCTAATCCTAACCCGTACGCTAACAATAACCCGTACCCTAACACGTACGCTCACCCAAAACCGTTGTCGTACCCTAACCTGTCCTCTAAACCGTCCCCGTTCCCTAACCCTAACCCTAATCCTTACCCTAACCCTAAACCTAACCCTTACCCGAAGCCTTACCATAACCCGTCCCCTAATCCTAACCCGTACGCTAACTCTAACCCGTACCCTAACACGTAGGCTCACGCTAAACCGTTGTCGTACCCTAACCTGTCCCCTAAAACGTCCCCGTCCCCTAACCCTAACCCTAAACCTAAACCTAACCCTAACCCTTACCCGAAGCCTTACCCTAACCCGTCCCCTAATCCTAACCTGTACGCTAACACTAACCCGTACCCTAACACATACGCTCACCCTAAAATGTTGTCGTACCCTAACCAGTCCCCTAAACCGTCCCCGTCCCCTAACCCTAACCTTAACCCTAACCCTAACCCTAACCCTTACCCGAAGACTTACCCTAACCCGTCCCTTAATCCTAACCCGTACGCTAACACTAACCCGTACCCAAACACGTACGCTCACCCTACACGGTTGTCGTACCCTAACCTGTCCCCTAAACCGTCCCCGTCCCCTAACCCTAACCCTAACCCTAACCCTTACCCGAAGCCTTACCCTAACCCGTCCCCTAATCGTAACCGGTACGCTAACACTAACACGTACCCTAATACGTACGCTCACCCTAAACCATTGTCGTACACTAACCTGTCCCCTAAACCGTCCCCGTCCCCATCCCCGAACCCTAACCCTAACCCTAAACCTAACCCTTACCCGAAGCCTTACCCTAACCCGTTCCCTAATCCTAACCCGTACGCTAACACTAACCCGTACCCTAACACGTACGGTCACCCTAAACCGTTGTCGTACCCAAACCTGTCCCCTAAACATTTCCCGTCCCCTAACACTAACCCTAACCCTTACCCGAAGCCTTACCCTAACCCGTCCCCTAATCCTAACCCGTACGCTAACACTAACCCGTACCCTAACAGGTACGCTCACCATAAACCGTTGTCGTAACCTAACCTGTCCCCTAAATCGTCCCCGTCCCCTAACCCTAACCCTAACCCTAACCCTAAACCTAACCCTTACCTGAAGCCTTACCCTAACACGTCCCCTAATCCTAACCCGTACGCTAACACTAAACCGTACCCTAACAGATACGCACACCCTAAACCGTTGTCGTACCCTAACCTGTCCCCTAAACCATCCCCATCCCCATCCCCTAACCCTAACCCTAACCCTAACCCTAACACTTACCCGAAGCCTTACCCTAAACCGTCACCTAATCCTAACACGTACGCTAACACTAACCCGTACCCTAACACGTACGCTCACCCTAAACCGTTGTCGTACACTAACCTGTCCCCTAAACCGTCACCGTCCCCTAACCCTAACCCTAACCCTAACCCTAACCCTAACCCGAACCCTTACCCGAAGCCTTACGCTAAACCGTCCCCTAATCCAAACCCGTACGCTAACACTAACCCGCACCCTAACACGTACACTCACCCTAAATTTTGTCGTACCCTACCCTGTCCCCTAAACCGTCCCCGTCCCCTAACCCTAACACTAACCCTAACCCTAACACTTACCCGAAGCCTTACACTAACCCGTCCCTTAATCCTAACACGTACGCTAACACTAACCCGTACCCTAACACGTACGCTCACTCTAAACCGTTGTCATACACTAACCTCTCCCCTAAACCGTCCCCGTCCCCGAACCCTAACCCTAACCCTAAACCTAACCCTAACCCTTACCCGAAGCCTTACCCTAACCCGTCCCCTAATCCTAACCCGTACGCTAACAGTAACCCATACCATAACACGTACGCTCACCCTAAACCATTGTCGTACCCTAACTTGTCTCCTAAACCGTCCCTGTCCCCTAACCCTAAACCTAACCCTAACCCTAACACTAACGCTTACCCGAAGCCTTACACTAACCCATCCCCTAATCCTAACCCGTACGCTAACACTAACCCATACCCTAACACGTACGCTCAACCTAAACCGTTGTCGTACACTAACCTGTCCCCTAAACCGTCCCCGTCCCCTAACCCTAACCCTAACCCTAACCCTAAACCTTACCCGAAGCCTTACCCTAACCCGTCCCCTAATCCTTACCCGAACGCTAACACTAATCCATACCATAACACGTACGCTCACCCAAAACCGTTGTCATACACTAACCTGTTCCCTAAACCGTCCCTCTCCCTTAACCCTAAGCCTAACCTTAACCCTAACGCTTACCCGAAGCCTTACCTTAACACGTCCCCTAATCCTAACCCGTACGCTAACACTAACACGTACCCTAACACGTACGCTCACCCTAAAAGGTTGTCGTACCATAACCTGTCCCCTAAACCGTCCACGTCCCCTAACCCTAACCCTAACCCTAACACTAACGCTAACCCTTACCCGAAGCCTTACCCTAACCCGTCCCATAAGCCTAACCCGTACGCTAACACTAACCCATGCCCTAACACGTACGCTCACCTTAAATCGTTGTCGTACACTAACCTGTCCCCAAAACCGTCCCCGTCACCTAACCCTAACCCTAACCCTAACCCTAACCCTAACCCTTACCCGAAGCCTTACTCTAAACCGTCCCATAATCCTAAACCATACGATAACACTAACCCGTACCCTAACACGTACGCTCACCCTAAACCGTTGTCGTACCCTAAGCTGTCCCCTAAACCGTCCCCGTCCCCTAACCCTAACCCTAACCCTAACCCTAACCCTTACCGAAGCCTTCCCCTAACCCGTCCTCTAATCCTAACCCGTACGCTAACACTAAACCGTACCCTAACACTACGCTCACCCTAAACCGTAGTCGTACACTAAACGGTCCCCTAAACTGTCCCCGTCCCCGTCCCCTAACCCTAACCCTAACCCTAATCCTTACCCGAAGCCTTACCCTAACCCGTCCCCTAATCCTAACCCGTACGCTAACACTAACCCGTACCCTAACACGTACGCTCACCCTAAACGGTTGTTGAACCCTAACCTGTCCCTTAAACCGTCCCCATCCCCTAACCCTAACCCTAACCCTAAACCTTACCCGAAGCCTTACCCTAACCCGTCCCCTAATCCTAAACCGTACGCTAACACTAACCCGTAGCCTAACACGTACGCTCACCATAAACCGTTGTCGTACCCTAACCTGTCCCCTAAACCGTCCCCGTTCCCTAACCCTAACCCTAACCCTAACCCTAACCCTTACCCGAAGCCTTACACTAACCCGTCCCCTAATCCTAACCCGTACGCTAACACTAAACCGTACCCTAACACATACACACACCCTAAACCGTTGTTGTACACTAACCTGTCCCCTAAACCGTCCCCGTCTCCTAACCCTAACCCTAACCCTAACCCTAACCCTAACCCTTACCTGACGCCTTACACTAACAGGTCCTCTAATCCTAACCCGTACGCTAACACTAACCCGTACTCTAACACGTACGCTCACCCGAAACCGTTGTCGTACCCTAACCTGTCCGCTAAACCGTCACCGTTCCCTAACCCTAACCCTAACCCTAACCATAACCCTGACCCGAAGCCTTACCCTAACCCGTCCCCTAATCCTAACCCGTACGCTAACACTAACCCGTACCCTAACACGTACGCTCACCCTAAACCGTTGTCGTACCCTAACCTGTCCCGTAAACCGTCATCGTCCCCTCACCCTAACCCTAAACCTAACCCTAACCCTAACCCGAACCCTTACCCGAAGCCTTACCCTAAACCGTCCCCTAATCCTAAACTGTACGCTAACAGTAACCCATACCCTAACACGTACGCTCACCCTAAACCGTTGTCGTACCCTAACCTGTCCCCTAAACCGTCCCCGTCCACTAACCCTAACCCTAACCCTAACCCTAACCCTTACCCGAAGCCTTACCCTAACCCGTCCCCTAATCCTAAACCGTACGCTAACACTAACCCGTACCCTAACACGTACGCTCACCCTAAACCTTTGTCATACACTGACCTGTCCCCTAAACCGTCCCCGTCCCCGTCCCCTAACCCTAACCTTAACCCTAACCCTAACACTTACCCGAAGCCTTACCCTAACCCGTCCCCTAATCCTAACCCGTACGCTAACACTAACCCGTACCCTAACACGTACGCTCACCCTAAACCATTGTCGTACCCTAACCTGTCCCCTAAACCGTCCCCGTCTCCTAACCCTAACCCTAACCCAAAGCCTAACCCTTACCCGAAGCCTTACACTAACCCATCCCCTAATCCTAACCCGTACGCTAACACTAACCCGTAGCCTAACACGTACGCTCACCATAAACCGTTGTCGTACCATAACCTGTCCCCTAAACCGTCCCCGTCCCCTAACCCTAACCCTAACCCTAACCCTAACCCTAACCCTTACCCGAAGCCTTACTCTAACCCGTCCCCTAATCCTAATCCGTACGCTAACACTACACCGTACCCTAACACATACGCACACCCTAAACCGTTTTCATACACTAACCTGTCCCCTAAACCGTCCCCGTCTCCTAACCCTAACCCTAACCCTAACCCTAACCCTAACCCTGACCCGAAGCCTTATACTAACACGTCCTCTAATCCTAACCCGTACGCTAAGACTAACCCGTACCCTAACACGTACGCTCACTCTAAACCGTTGTCGTACCCTAACCTGTCCCCTAAACCGTCCCCGTCCCCTAACCCTAACCCTAACCCTAACACTAACCCTTACCCGAAGCCTTACCCTAACCCGTCCCCTAATCCTAACCCATACGATAACACTAACCTGTACCCTAACACGTACTCTCACCCTAAACCGTTGTCATGCACTAACCTGTCCCCTAAACTGTCCCCGTCCCCTAACCCTAACCCTAACCCTAACCCTAACCCTAAACCTTACCCGAAGCCTTACCCTAACCCGTCCCCTAATCCTAACCCGTACGCTAACACTAAACCGTACCCTAACACATACACACACCCTAAACCGTTGTTGTACACTAACCTGTCCCATAAACCGTCCCCGTCTCCTAACATTAACCCTAACCCTAACCCTAACCCTAACCCTTACCCGAAGCCTTACCCTAACAGGTCCTCTAATCCTAACCCGTACGCTAACACTAACCCGTACCCTAACACGTACGCTCACACTAAACCGTTGTCGTACCCTAACCTGTCCGTTAAACCGTCCCCGTCCCCTAACACTAACACTAACCCTAACCCTAACCCTTACCCGAAGCCTTACACTAACCCGTCCCCTAATCCTAACCCGTACGCTAACACTAACCTGTACCCTAACACGTACGCTCACCCTAAACCGTTGTCATACCCTAACCTGTCCCTTAAACCGTCCCCGTTGCCTAACCCTAACCCTAACCCTAACCCTAACCCTAACACTTACCTGAAGCCTTACCCTAACCCGTCCCCTAATGCTAACCCGTATGCTAACTCTAACCCTTACCCTAACACTTACGGTCACCCTAAACCGTTGTCGTACCCTAACCTGTCCCCTAAACCATCCCCGTCCCCTAACCCTAACCCTAACCCTAACCCTAACCCTTACCCGAAGCCTTACCCTAACCCGTCCCCTAATCCTAAACCGTACGCTAACACTAACCCGTACCCTAACACGTACGCTCACCCTAAACCTTTGTCATACACTGTCCTGTCCCCTAAACCGTCCCCGTCCCCGTCCCCTAACCCTAACCTTAACCCTAACCTTAACTCTTACCCGAAGCCTTACCCTAACCCGTCCCCTAATCCTAATCCGTACGCTAACACTACACCGTACCCTAACACATACGCACACCCTAAACCGTTGTCATACACTAACCTGTCCCCTAATCCGTCCCCGTCTCCTAACCCTAACCCTAACCCTGACCCGAAGCCTTATACTAACACGTCCTCTAATCCTAACACGTACGCTAACACTAACCCGTACCCTAAAACATACGCTCACCCTAAACCGTTGTCGTACCCTAACCTGTCCACTAAACCGTCCCCGTCCCCTAACCCTAACCCTAACCCTAAACCTTACCCGAAGCCTTACCCTAACCCGTCCCCTAATCCTAACCCGTACGCTAACACTAACCCGTACCCTAACACGTACGCTCAACCTAAACTATTGTCGTACCCTAACCTGTCCCCTAAACCGTAACCGTCCCTTAAACCTAACCCTAAACCTAATCCTAACCCTAACCTGAACCCTTACCCGAAGCCTTACCCTAACCCGTCCCCTAATCCTAAACCATACGATAACACTAACCTGTACCCTAACACGTACTCTCACCCTAAAGCGTTGTCATACACTAACCTGTCCCCTAAACTGTCCCCGTCCCCTAACCCTAACCCTAACCCTAACCCTAACCCTAAACCTTACCCGAAGCCTTACACTTACCCGTCCCCTAATCCTAACCCGTACGCTAACACTAACCCGTACCCTAACACGTACGCTCACCCTAAACCTTTGTCGTACACTAACTTGCCCCTACACCGTCCCCGTCCCCTAACCCTAAACCTAAACCTAACCCTAAACCTAACCCTTACCCGAAGCCTTACCCTAACCCGTCCCCTATTCCTAACCCTTACGCTAACACTAACCCGTACCCTAACACGTTCGCTCACCCTAAACCGTTGTCGTACCCTAACCTGTCCCCTAAACCGTCCCCGTCCCCTAACCCTAACCCTAACCCTAACCCTTACCCGAAGCCTTACCCTAACCCATCCCCTAATCCTAAACCGTACGCTAACACTAACCCGTAGCCTAACACGTACGCTCACCATAAACCGTTGTCGTACCATAACCTGTCCCCTAAACCGTCCCCGTCCCCTAACCCTAACCCTAACCCTAAACCTTACCCAAACCCTTACCCGAAGCCTTACCCTAACCCGTCCCCTAATCCTAACCCGTACGCTAACACTAACCCGTACCCTAACACGTACGCTCAACCTAAACCGTTGTCGTACACTAACCTGTCCCCTAAACCGTCACCATCCCCTAAACCTAACCCTAACCCTAACCCTAACCCTAACCCGAACCCTTAACCGAAGCCTTAAACTAAACCGTCCCCTAATCCTAACCCGTATGCTAACTCTAACCCGTACCCTAACACGTACGCTCACCCTAAACCGTTCTCGTACCCTAACCTGTCCCCGAAACCGTCCCCGTTCCCTAACCCTAACCCTAACCCTAACCCTAACCCTAACCCTTACCCGAAGCATTACACTAACCCGTCCCCTAATCCTAACCCGTACGCTAACACTAACCCGTACCCTAACACGTACGCTCACCCTAAACCGTTGTCGTACCCTAACCTGTCCCCTAAACCGTCCCCGTCCCTTAACCCTAACCCTAAACCTAACCCTAACACTAACCCTTACCCGAAGCCTTACCCTAACCCGTCCCCTAATCCTAACCCATACGATAACACTAACCTGTACCCTAACACATACTCTAACCCTAAACCGTTGTCATACACTAACCTGTCCCCTAAACGGTCCCCGTCCCCTAACACTAACCCTAACCCTAACCCTAACCCTAAACCTTACCCGAAGCCTTACCCTAACCCGTCCCCTAATCCTAACCCGTACGCTAACACTAATCCATACCCTAACACGTACGCTCACCCTAAACCATTGTCGTACACTAACCTGTACCCTAAACCGTCCCCGTCCCCTAACCCTAACCCTAACCCTAACCCTAACCCTTACCCGAAGCCTTACCGTAAACCGTCCCCTAATCCTAACCCATACGATAACACTAACCCGTACCCTAACACGTACGCTCACCCTAAACCGTTGTCGTACCCTAACCTGTCCCCTAAACCGTCCCCGTCCCCTAACCCTAACCCTAACCCTAACCCTTACCCGAAGCCTTACCCTAACCCGTCCCCAAATCCTAAACCTTACGATAACACTAACCCGTACCCTAACACGTACGCTCACCCTAAACCGTTGTCGTACCCTGACCTGTCCCCTAAACCGTCCCCGTCCCCTAACCCTAACCCTAACCCTAACCCTAACACTAACCCTTACCCGAAGCCTTACCCTAACCCGTCCCCTAATCCTAAACCATAAGATAACACTAACTTGTACCATAACACGTACGCTCACCATAAACCGTTGTCGTACACTAACCTGTCCCCTAAACCGTCCCCATCCCCTAACGCTATCCCTAAACCAAACCCTAACCCTAGCCTTTACCTGAAGCCTTACCCTAACCCGTACACTAATCCTAACCCGTACGCTCACACTAACCTGTACCCTAACACGTACGCTCACCCTAAACCGTTGTCGTACCCTAACCTGTCCCTTAAACCGTCCCCGTCGCCTAACCCTAACCCTAAACCTAACCCTAACCCTAACACTTACCCGAAGCCTTACCCTAATCCGTCCCCTAATCCTAACCCGTAGGCTAACTCTAACCTGTACCCTAACACGTACGCTCACCCTAAACCGATGTCGTACACTAACCTGTCCCCTAAACCGTCCCCGTTCCCTAACCCTAACCATAACCCTAACCTTAACCCTAACCCTTACCCGAAGCCTTACCCTAACCCGTCCCCTAATCCTAACTCGTACGCTAACACTAAACCATACCCTAACATGTACGCTCAACCAAAACCGTTGTCGTATTCTAACCTGTCCCCTAAACCGTCCCCGTCCACTAACACTAACCCTAACCCTAACCCTAACACTTACCCGAAGCCTTACACTAACCCGTCCCCTAATCCTAACCCTTACGATAACACTAACCCGTACCCTAACACGTACGCTCACCCTAAACAGTTGTCGTACCCTAACCTGTCCCCTAAACCGTCCCCGTCCCCTAACCCTAACCCTAACCCTAACCCTAACCCTTACCCGAAGCCTTACCCTAACCCGTCCCCTAATCCTAAACCGTACGCGAACACTAACCCATACCCTAACACGTACGCTCACACTAAACCTTTTTCATACACAGACCTGTCCCCTAAACCGTCCCCGTCCCCGTCCCCTAACCCTAACTCAACCCTAACCCTAACACTTACCCGAAGCCTTACCCTAACCCGTCCCCTAATCCTAACCCGTACGCTCACACTAACCCGTACCCTAACACGTACGCTCACCCTAAACCATTGTCGTACCCTAACCTGTCCCCTAAACCTTCCCCGTCCCCTAACCCTAACCCTAACCCTAACACTAACCCTTACCCGAAGCCTTACCCTAACCCATCCCCTAATCCTAACCCGTACGCTAACACTAACCCGTAGCCTAACACGTATGCTCACCATAAACCGTTGTCGTACCATAACCTGTCCCCTAAACCGTCCCTGTCCCCTAACCTTAACCCTAACCCTAACCCTAACCCTAACACTTACCAGAAGCCTTACCCTAACACGTCCTCTAATCCTAACCCGTACGCTAACACTAACACATAACCTAACACGTACGCTCACCCTAAACCGTTGTCGTACACTAACCTGTCCCCTAAACCGTCCCCGTCCCAACCCTAACCCTAACACTAACCCTAACCCTTACCCGAAGCCTTACCCTAACCCGTCCCCTATTCCTAACCCGTACGCTAACACTAACCCGTACCCTAACACGTAGGCTCACCCAAAACCGTTGTCGTACCCTAACCTGTCCCCTAAACCGTCACCGTCCCCTAAACCTAACCCTAACCCTAAACCTAACCTTAACCCGAACCCTTACCCGAAGCCTTAACCTAAACCGTCCCCTAATCCTAACCCGTATGCTAACTCTAACTGTACCCTAACACGTACGGTCACACTAAACCGTTTTCATACCCTAACCTTTCCCCTAAACCGTCCCCGTTCCATAACCCTAACCCTAACCCTAACCCTAACCCTTACCCGAAGCCTTACACTAACCCTTCCCCTAATCCTAACCCGTACGCTGACACTAACCCGTACCCTAACACGTACGATCACCCTAAACCGTTGTTGTACCCTAACCTGTCCCCTAAACCGTCCCCGTCCCCTAAACCTAACCCTAACCCTAACCCTAACCCTTACCCGAAGCCTTACCCTAACCCGTCCCCTAATCCTAACCCATACGATTACGCTAACCTGTACCCTAACACGTACGCTCACCATAAACCGTTGTCGTACAGTAACCTGTCCCCTAAATTGTCCCCGTCCCCTAACCCTAACCCTAAACCTAACCCTAACCCTTACCCGAATCCTTACAGTAAACCGTCCCCTAATCCTAACCCATACGATAACACTAACCCGTACCCTAACACGTACGCTCACCCTAAACTGTTGTCGTACCCTAACCTGTCCCCTAAAGCGTCCCCGTCCCCTAACCCTAACCCTAACCCTAACCCTAACCCTTACCCGAAGCCTTACCATAACCCGTCCCCTAATCCTAACCCGTATGCTAACACTAACCCGTACCCTAACACGTACGCTCACCCTAAACTGTTGTCGTACACTAACCTGTCCCCTAAACCGTCCCCGTCACCTAACCCTAACCCTAACCCTAACCCTAACCCTTACCACAAGCCTTACCGTAACCCATCCCCTAATCCTAACCCATACGATAACACTAAACCGTACCCTTACACGTACGCTCACCCTAAACCGTTGTCGTACCATAACCTGTCCCCTAAACCGTCCCCGTCCCCTAACCCTAACCCTAAACCTAGCCCTAACCCTTACCCGAAGCCTTCCCCTAACCCGTCCCCTAATCCTAACCCGTACGCTAACACTAACCCGTACCCTAACACGTACGCTCACCCTAAACCGTTGTCGTACACTAACCTGTCCCCTAAACTGTCCCCGTCCCTGTCCCCGTCCCCTAACCCTAACCCTAACCCTAACCCTTACCCGAAGCCTTACCCTAACCCGTCCCCTAATCCTAACCCGTACGCTAACACTAACCCGTACCCTAAAACATACGCTCACCCTAAACCTTTGTCGTACCCTAACCTGTCCCCTAAACCGTCCCCGTCCCCTAACCCTAAACCTAACGCTAACCCTTACCCAAAGCCTTACTCTAACCCGTCCCCTAATCCTAAACCGTACGCTAACACTAACACATAGCCTAACACGTACGCTCACCATAAACCGTTGTCGTACCCTAACCTGTCCCCTAAACCGTCCGCATCCCCTAACCCTAACCCTAACCCTAAACCTAACCCTTACCCGAAGCCTTACCCTATCACGTCCTCTAATCCTAACCCGTACGCTAACACTAACCCGTACCCTAACACGTACGCACAACGTAAACCGTTGTCGTACCCTAACCTGTCCCCTAAACCGTCCCCGTCCCCTAACCCTATCCCTAACCCTAACCCTGACCCGAAGCCTTACCCTAACCCGTCCCCTAATCCTAACCCGTACGCTAACACTAACCCGTACCCTAACACGTACGCTCACTCTAAACCATTGTCGTACCCTAACCTGTCCCCTAAACCGTCACCGTTCCCTCACCCTATCCCTAACCCTAACCCTAACCCTAACCCGAACCCTTACCCGAAGCCTTACCTTAAACCGTCCCCTAATCCTAACCCGTTCGCTTACACTAACCCGTAACCTAACACGTACGCTCACCCTAAACTTTTGTCGTACCCTAACCTGTCCCCTAAACCGTCCCCGTCCCCTAACCCTAACACTAACCCTAACCCTAACCCTTACCCGAAGCCTTACCCTAACCCATCCCCTAATCCTAACCCGTACGCTAACACTAACCTGTAGCCTAACACGTACGCTCACCATAAACCGTTGTCGTACCATAACCTGTCCCCTAAACCGTCCCCGTCCCTAACCCTAACACTAACCCTAACCCTAACCCTAACCCTTACCCGAAGCGTTACCCTAACACGTCCTCTAATCCTAACCCGTACGCTAACACTAACCCGTAACCTAACACGTACGCTCACCCGAAACCGTTGTCGTACCCTAACCTGTCCCCTAAACCGTCACCGTCCCCTCACCCTATCCCTAACCCAACCCTAACCCTAACCCGGACCCTTACCCGACGCCTTACCCTAAACCGTCCCCTAATCCTAACCCGTTCGCTTACACTAACCCGTACCCTAACACGTACGCTCACCCTAAACATTTGTTGTAGCCTAACCTGTCCCCTAAACCGTCCCCGTCCCCTAACCCTAACACTAACCATAACCTTAACCCTTACCCGAAGCCTTACCCTAACCCGTCCCCTAATCCTAACCCGTACGCTAACACTAACCTGTAGCCTAAAACGTACGCTCACCATAAACCGTTGTCGTACCTTAACCTTTCCCCTAAACCGTCCCCGTCCCCGTCCCCTAACCCTAACACTAAACCTAACCCTTACCCGAAGCCTTACCCTAACCCGTCCCCTATTCCTAACCCGTACGCTAACACTAACTCGTACCCTAACACGTAGGGTCACCCTAAACCGTTGTCGTACCCTAACCTGTCCCCTAAACCGTCACCGTCCCCTAAACCTAACCCTAACCGTAACCCTAACCCTAACCCGAACCCTTACCCGAAGCCTTACCCTAAACCGTCCCCTAATCCTAACCCGTAGGCTAACTCTAACCCGTACCCTAACACGTACGCTCATCCTAAACCATTGTGGTACCCTAACCTGTCCCCTAAACTGTCCCCATCCCCTAACCCTAACCCTAAACCGAACCCTAACCCTAACCCTTACCCGAAGCCTTACCGTAAACCGTCCCCTAATCCTAACCCATACGATAACACTAACCCGTACCCTAACACGTACGCTCACCCTAAACTGTTGTCGTACCCTAACCTGTCCCCTAAACCGTCCCCGTCCCCTAACCCTAACCCTAACCCTAACCCTAACCCTTACCCGAAGCCTTACCATAACCCGTCCCCTAATCCTAACCCGTATGCTAACACTAACCCATACCCTAACACGTACGCTCACCCTAAACCGTTGTCGTACACTAACCTGTCCCCTAAACCGTCCCCGTCCCCTAACCCTTACCCTAACGCTAAACCTAACCCTTACCCGAAGCCTTACCGTAACCCATCCCCTAATCCTAACCCATACGATAACACTAACCCGTACCCTAACACGAACACTCACCCTAAACCGTTGTCGTACCCTAACCTGTCCCCTAAACCATCCCCGTCCCCTAACCCTAACCCTAACCCTAGCCCTAAACCTTACCCGTAGCCTTACCCTAACCCGTCCCTTAATCCTAACCCATACGCTAACACTAACCCGTACCCTAACACGTACGCTCACCCTAAAACTTTGTCGTACCCTAATCTTCCCCTAAACCGACCCCGTCCCCTAACCCTAAACCTAACCCTAACCCTTACCCAAAGCCTTACCCTAACCCGTCCCCTAATCCTAAAACGTACGCTAACACTAACCCATAGCCTATCACGTACGCTCACCCTAAACTGTTGTCGTACCCTAACCTGTCCCCTAAACCGTCCCCGTCCACTAACCCTAACACTAACCCTAACCCTAACCCTTACCCGAAGCCTTACCCTAACCCGTCCCCTAATCCTAAACCGTACGCTAACACGAAACCGTACCCTAACACGTACACTCACCCTAAACCGTTGGCGTACCCTAACCTGTCCCCTGAACCATCCCCGTCCCCTAACCCTAACCCTAACCCTAACCCTAACCGTTACCCGAAGCCTTACACTAACCCATCCCCTAATCCATACCCGTACGTTAACACTAACCCGTACCCTAACACGTACGCTCACCCTAAACCCTTGTCGTAGCCTAACCTGTCCCCTAAACCGTCCCCGTCCCCTAACCCTAACCCTAACCCTAAACCTTACCCGAAGCCTTACCCTAACCCATCCCCTAATCCTAACCCGTACGCTAACACTAACCCGTACCCTAACACGTACGCCCACCCTAAACTGTTGTCGTACCCGAACCTGTCCACTAAACCGTCCCCGTCCCCTAACCCTAACCCTAACCCTAACCCTAACCCTTACCCGAAGCCTTACACTAACCCGTCCCCTATTCCTAACCCGTACGCTAACACTAACCAGTACCCTAACATGTACGCTCACCCTAAACCGTTGTCATACCATAACCTGTCCCCTAAACCGTCACTGTCCCGTAATCCTAACCCTAACCCTAACCCTAGCCCTAACCTTACCCGAAGCCTTACCCTAACCCGTCCCCGAATCCTCACCCGTACGCTAACACTAACCCATACCCTAACACGTACGCTCACCATAAACCGTTGTCGTACCCGAACCTGTCCCCTAAACCGTCCCCGTCCCTTAACCCTAACCCTAACCCTAACCCTAACCCTTACCCGAAGCCTTAACCTAACCCATCCCCTAATCCTAACACGTACGCTAACACTAACCCGTACCCTAACACGTACGCTCACCCTAAACCGTTGTCGTAGCCTAACCTGTCCCCGAAACCGTCAGCGTCCCCAAAACCTAACCCTAACCCTAACCCTAACCCGAACCCGAACCCTTACCCGAAGCCTTACCCTAAACCGTCCCCTAATCCTAACCCGTATGCTAACTCTAACCCGTACCCTAACACGTACGCCCACCCTAAACCGTTGTCGTACCCTAACCTGTCCCCTAAAGCGTCCTCGTTCCCTAACCCTAACCCTAACCCTAACCCTAACCCTAACACTTACCCGAAGCCTTACCCTAACCCTTCCCCTAATCCTAACCCGTACGCTAACACTAAACCGTACCCTAACACGTACGCTCACCCTAAACCGTTGTCGTACACTAACCTGTCCCCTAAACCGTCCCCGTCCCCTATCCCTAACCCTAACCCTAACCCTAAACCTAACCCTTACCCGAAGCCTTACCCTAACCCGTCCCCTAATCCTAACCCATACGATAACACTAACCTGTACCCTAACACGTACGCTCACCCTAAATCGTTGTCGTACACTAACCTTTCCCCTAAACCGTCCCCGTCCCCTAACCCTAACCCTAACCCTAGCCCTAACCCTTACCCGAAGCCTTACCCTAACCCGTCCCCTAATCCTAACCCGTACCCTAAAACTAACCCATACCCTAACACGTACGCTCACCCTAAACCGTTGTCGTACACTAACCTGTCCCCTAAACTGTCCCCGTACCCGTGCGCGTCCTCTAACCCTAACCCTAACCCTAACCCTAACACTTACCCGAAGCCTTACTCTAACCCTTCCCCTAATCCTAACCCATACGATAACACTAACCTATACCCTAACACGTACGCTCACCCTAAACCGTTGTCATACACTAACCTGTCCCCTAAACTGTCCCCGTCCCCTAACCCTAACCCTAACCCTAACCCTAACACTAAACCTTACCCGAAGCCTTACCGTAAACCGTCCCCTAATCCTAACCCATACGATAACACTAAACTATAGCCTAACACGTACGCTCACCCTAAACCGTTGTCATACACTAACCTGTCCCCTAAACTGTCCCCGTCACCTAACCCTAAACCTAACCCTAACCCTAACCCTAACCCTAACCCTAAACCGTCCCCGTCCCCTATCCCTAACCCTAAACCTAACCCTAACCCTAACCCTTACCCGAGGCCTTACCGTAAACCGTCCCCTAATCCTAACCCATACGATAACACTAACCCGTACACTAACACGTACGCTCACCCTAAACTGTTGTCGTACCCTAACCTGTCCCCTAAACCGTCCCCGTCCCCTAACACTAACCCTAACCCTAACCCTAACCCTTACCTGAAGCCTTACCATAACCCGTCCCCAATCCTAACCCGTATGCTAACACTAACCCGTAACCTAACACGTACGCTCACCCTAAACCGTTGTCGTACACTAACCTGTCCCCTAAACCGTCCCCGTCCCCTAACCTTAACCCTAACCCTAACCTTAAACCTTACCCGAAGCCTTACCGTAACCCATCCCCTAATCCTAAACCATACGATAACACTAACCCGTACCCTAACACGTACGCTCACCCTAAAACGTTGTCGTACCCTAACCTGTCCCCTAAACCGTCCCCGTCCCCTAACCCTAACCCTAACCCTAGCACTAACCCTTACCCGAAGACTTACACTAACCCATCCCCTAATCCTAACCCGTACGCTAACACTAACCCGTACCCTAACACGTACGCTCACCCTAAACCGTTGTCGTACACTAACCTGTCCCCTAAACTGTCCCCGTCACCGTCCCCGTCCCCTACCCCTAACCCTAACCCTAACCCTTACCCGAAGCCTTACCCTAACCCGTCCCCTAACAATAACCCGTACGCTAACACTAAACCGTACCCTAACACGTACGCTCACCCTAAACCTTTGTCGTACCCTAACCTGTCCCCTAAACCGTCCCCGTCCCCTAACCCTAAACCTAACCCTAACCCTTACCCAAAGCCTTACACTAACCCGTACCCTAATCCTAAACCGTACGCTAACACTAACCCATAGTCTAACACGTACGCTCACCATAAACCGTTTTAGTACCCTAACCTGTCCCCTAAACCGTCCCCATCCCCTAACTCTAACCCTAACCCTAACCCTAACCCTTACCTGAAGCCTTACCCTAACCCGTCCGCTAATCCTAAACCGTACGCTAACACTAAACCGTATCCTAACACATACACACACCCTAAACCGTTGTACACTAACCTGTCCCCTAAACCGTCCCCGTCTCCTAAGCCTAACCCTAACCCTAGCCCTAACCCTGACCCGAAGCCTTACCCTAACCCGTCCCCTAATCCGAACCCGTACGCTAACACTAACCCGTAACCTAACACGTACGCTCACCCTAAACCGTTGTCGTACACTAACCTGTCCCCTAAACCGTCACCGTCACCTCACCCTATCCCTAACCCTAACCCTAACCCTAACCCGAACCCTTACCCGAAGCCTTACCCTAAACCATCCCCAAATCCTAACCCGTACGCTAACTCTAACCCGTACCCTAACACGTACGCTCACCCTAAACCGTTGTCGTACCCTAACCTGTCCCCTAAACCGTCCCCGTCCCCTAACCCTAACCCTAACCCTAACCCTAACCCTAACCCTTACCCGAAGCCTTACCCTAACCCTTCCCCTAATCCTAACCCGAACGCTAACACTAACCCGTACCCTAACACGTACGCTCACCCTAAACCGTTCTCGTACCCTTACCTGTCTCCTAAACCGTCCCCGTCCCCTAACCCTAACCCTAACCCTAACCCTAACCCTTACCCGAAGCCTTATTCTAACCCGTCCCCTAATCCTAACCCATAAGATAACACTAACCTATACCCTAACACGTACGCTCACCCTAAAATGTTGTCATACACTAACCTGTCCCCTAAACTGTCCCCGTCCCCTAACCCTAACCCTAACCCTAACCCTAAACCTTACCCGAAGCCTTACCCTAACCCATCCCCTAATCCTAACCCGTACGCTAACACTAACCCGTACCCTAACACGTACGCTCACCCTAAACCGTTGTCGTACCCTAACCTGTCACCTAAACCGTCCCCGTCCCCTAACCCTAACCCTAACCCTTACCCGAAGCCTTACCGTAACCCATCCCCTAATCCTAAACCATACGATAACACTAACCCGTACCCTAACACGTACGCTCACCCTAAACCGTTGTCGTACCCTAACCTGTCCCCTAAACCGTCCCCGTCCCCTAACCCTAACCCTAACCCTAGCCCTAACCCTTACCCGAAGACTTACCCTAACCCGTCCCCTAATCCTAACCCGTACGCTAACACTAACCCGTACCCTAACACGTACGCTCACCCTAAACCGTTGTCGTACACTAACCTGTCCCCTAAACTGTCCCCGTCACCATCCCCGTCCCCTACCCCTAACCCTAACCCTAACCCTTACCCAAAGCCTTACCCTAACCCGTCCCCTAATCCTAATCCGTACGCTAACACTAAACCGTACCCTAACACGTACGCTCACCCTAAACTTTGTCGTACCCTAACCTGTCCCCTAAACCGTCCCCGTCCCC
Organism: Phocoena phocoena; assembly: GCF_963924675.1. Classification (NCBI taxonomy): domain Eukaryota; kingdom Metazoa; phylum Chordata; class Mammalia; order Artiodactyla; family Phocoenidae; genus Phocoena; species Phocoena phocoena. The sequence goes on along the minus strand of NW_027077596.1, from coordinate 1,077,622 downwards.
TAACCCTAAACCTAACCCTAACCCTTATGCAAAGCCTTACCCTAACCCGTACCCTAATCCTAAACCGTACGCTAACACTAACCCATAGCCTAACACGTACGCTCACCATAAACCGTTGTCGTACCCTAACCTGTCCCCTAAACCGTCCCCATCCCCTAACCCTAACCCTAACCGTAACCCTAACCCTTACCTGAAGCCTTACCCTAACCCGTCCCCTAATCCTAACCCGTACGCTAACACTAAAGCGTATCCTAACACATACACACACCCTAAACCGTTGTTGTACACTAACGTGTCCCCTAAACTGTCCCCGTCACCGTCCCCGTCCCCTACCCCTAACCCTAACCCTAACCCGTACCCGAAGCCTTACCCTAACCCGTCCCCTAATCCTAACCCGTACGCTAACACTAAACCGTACCCTAACACGTACGCTCACCCTAAAACTTTGGCGTACCCTAACCTGTCCCCTCAACCGTCCCCGTCCCCTAACCCTAAACCTAACCCTAACCCTTACCCAAAGCCTTACCCTAACCCGTACCCTAATCCTAAACCGTACGCTAACACTAACCCATAGCCTAACACGTACGCTCACCCTAAACCGTTGTCGTACCCTAACCTGTCCCCTAAACTGTCCCCGTCCCCTAACCCTAACACTAACCCTAACCCTAACCCTTACCCGAAGCCTTACCCTAACCCGTCCCCTAATCCTAACCCGTACGCTAACCATAACCAGTACCCTAACACGTAAGCTCACCCTAAGCCGTTGTCGAACCCTAACCTGTCCCCTAAACTGTCCCCGTCCCCTAACCCTAACCGTAACCCTAACCCTAACCCTTACCGGAAGCCTTACCCTAACCCGTCCCCTACTCCTAACCCATACGCTAACACTAACGCGTAGCCTAACACGTACGCTCACCCTAAACCGTTGTCGTACCCTAACCTGTCCCCTAAACCGTCCCCGTCCCCTAACCCTAACCCTAACCCTAATCCTTACCCGAAGCCTTACGCTAACTCGTCCCATAATACTAACACATACGCTAACACTAACTCGTACCCTAACACGTACGCTCACCCTAAACCGTTGTCGTACGCTAACCTGTCCCCTAAACCGTCCCCGTCCCCTAACCCTAAACCTCAACCTAACCCTTACCCGAAGCCTTACACTAACCCGTCCCCTAATCCTAACACGTACGCTAACACTAACCCATAGCCTAACACGTACGCTCACCATAAACCATTGTCGTACTCTAACCTGTCCCCTAAACCGTCCCCGTCCCCTAACACTAACCCTAACCCTAACCCTAACCCTTACCCGAAGCCTTACCCTAACCCGTCCCATAATCCGAACCCGTACGCTAACACTAACCCATACCCTAACACGTACGCTCACCCTAAACCGTTGTCGTACACTAACCTGTCCTCTAAACCGTCCCCGTCCCCGTTCCCTAACCCTAACCCTAACCCTAACCCTAACCCTTACCCGAAGCCTTACCCTAACCCGTCCCCTAATCCTAACCCGTAGGCTAACACTAACCCATACCCTAACACGTATGCTCACCCTAAACCGTTGTCGTACCCTAACCTGTCCCCTAAACCGTCCCCGTCCCCTAACCCTAACCCTAATCCTAACCCTAACCCTTACCCGAAGCCTTACCCTAACCCGTCCCCTAATCCTAACCCGTACGCTAACACTAACCTGTACCCTAACACGTACGCTCACCCTAAACCGTTGTCGTACCCTAACATGTCCCCTAAACAGTCCCCGTCCCCTAACACTAACCCTAACCCTAACCCTAAGTCTAACCCTTACCCGAAGCCTTACCCTAACCCGCCCCGTAATCCTAACCCGTACGCTAACACTAAACCGTACCCTAACACGTACACTCACCCTAAAGAGTTGTCGTACCCTAACCTGTCCCCTAAACCGTCGCCGTCCCCTAACCCTAACCCTATCCCTAACACTAACCCTAACCCTTACCTGAAGCCTTAACCTAACCCGTCCTTTAATCCTAACCCGTACGCTAACACTAACCCGTACCCTAACATGTACGCTCACCACAACCGTTGTCGTACCCTAACCTGTCCCCTAAACCATAACTGTCCCCTAACCCTAACCCTAATCCTAACCCTAACCCTAAACCTTCTCCGAAGCCTTACCCTAAACCGTCCCCTAAACCTAACCCGTACGCTAACACTAACCCGTACCCTAACACGTACGCTCACCCTATTCCGTTGTCGTACCGGAACCTGTCCCCTAAACCATCCCCGTCCCCTAACCCTAACACTAACCCTAACCCTAACCCTTACCCAAAGCCTTACCCTAACCCGTCCCCTAATCCTAAATCGTACGCTAACACGAACCCGTACCCTAACACGTACGCTCACACTAAACCATTGTCGTACCCTAACATCTCCCCTAAACCGTCCCCATCCCCTAACCCTAACCCTAACCCTAACCCTAACCCTTACCCGAAGCCTTACCCTAACGCGTCCCCTAATCCTAACCCGTATGCTAACTCTAACCCGTACCCTAACACGTACGCTCATCCTAAACCGTTGTCGTACCCTAACCTGTCCCCTAAAGCGTCCCCGTCCCCTAACCCTAACCCTAAACCTAACCCTAACCCTAAACCTTACCCGAAGCCTTACCCTAACCAGTCCCCTAATCCTAACCCGTACGCTAACAATAACCCGTACCCTAACACGTACGCTCACCCTAAACCGTTGTCGTACACTAACCTGTCCCCTAAACCGTCCCCGTCCCCGTCCCCTAACCCTAAGCCTAACCCTAACACTAACCCTTACCCGAAGCCTTACCCTAACACGTCCACTAATCCTAACCCGTAGGCTAACACTAACCCGTACCCTAAAACGTACGCTCACCCGAAAGCGTTGTCGTACCCTAACCTGTCCCCTAAACCGTCACCGTCCCCTAAACCTAACCCTAAACCTAACCCTTACCCGAAGCCTTACTCTAACCCATCCCCTAATCCTAACACGTACGCTAACACTAAACCGTACCCTAACACGTACGCTCACCCTAAACCGTTGTCGTACCCTAACCTGTCCCCTAAACCTTCCCCGTCCCCTAACACTAACCCTAACCTTAACCCTAACCCTAACCCTTACCCGAAACCTTACCGTAACCCGTCCCCTAATCCTAAACCGTACACTAACAATAACCTGTACCCTAACACGTACGCTCACCCTAAACCGTTATCGTATCCTAACCTGTCCCCTAAACCGTCCCCATCCCCTAACACTAACCCTAACCCTAACCCTAACCCTAACCCTTACCCGAAGCCTTAACCTAACCCGTCCCGTAATCCTAACCCGTACGCTAACACTAACCCGTACCCTAACACGTACACTCACCCTAAACCGTTGTCATACCCTAACATGTCCCCTAAACCGTCCCCGTCCCCTAACCCTAAACCTAAACCTAACCCTAACGCTAACACTTGCCCGAAACCTTACCCTAACCCGTCCCCTAATCCTAACCCGTACTATAACAATAACCCGTACCCTAACACGTACGCTCACCCTAAACCGTTTTCGTACCCTAACCTGTCCCCTAAACCGTCCCCGTCCCCTAACACTAACCCTAACCCTAACCCTAAGTCTAACCCTTACCCGAAGCCTTACCCTAACCCGTCCCGTAATCCTAACCCGTACGCTAACACTAAACCGTACCCTAACACGTACACTCACCCTAAACACTTGTCGTACCCTAACCTGTCCCCTAAACCGTCGCCGTCCCCTAACACTAACCCTAACCCTTAACCTAACCCTAACCCTTACCTGAAGCCTTAACCTAACCCGTCCCTTAATCCTAACCCGTATGCTAACACTAACCCGTACCCTAACATGTACGCTCACCACAACCGTTGTCGTACCCTAACCTGTCCACTAAACCATCCCCGTCCCCTAACCCTAACCCTAATCCTAACCCTAACCCTAAACCTTATCCGAAGCCTTACCCTAAACCGTCCCCTAAACCTAACCCGTACGCTAACACTAACCCGTACCCTAACAGGTACGCTCACCCTATACCGTTATCGTACCCGAACCTGTCCCCTAAACCGTCCCCGTCCCCTAACCCTAACCCTAACCCTAAACCTAACACTTACCCGAAGCCTTACACTAACCCGTCCCCTATTCCTAACCCGTACGCTAACACTTACCAGTACCCTAACACGTACGCTCACCCTAAACCGTTGTCGTACCATAATCTGTCCCCTAAACCGTCCCCATCCCCTATCCCTAACCCTAACCCTAACCCTAACACTAACCCTTACCCGAAGCCTTACACTAACCCGTCCCATAAGCCTAACCCGTACGCTAACAGTAACCCATACCCTAACACGTACGCTCACCCTAAACCGTTGTCGTACACTAACCTGTCCCCTAAACCGTCCCCGTTCCCTAACCCTGACCCTAACCCTAACCCTAACCCTAACCCTTACCCGAAGCCTTACTCTAACCCGTCCCCTAATCCTAACCCGTACGCTAACCATAACCAGTACCCTAACACGTACGCTCACCCTAAACCCTTGTCGTACCCTATTCTGTCCCCTAAACCGTCCCCGTCCCCTAACCCTAACCCTAACCCTTACCCGAAGCCTTACACTAACCCGTCCCCTAATCCTAACCTGTACGCTAACACTAACCCGTAGCCTAACACGTACGCTCAACCTAAACCGTTGTTGTACCCTAACCTGTCCCCTAAACCGTCCCCGTCCCCTAACCCTAACCCTAACCCTAACCCTAACCCTTACCCGAAATCTTTCACTAACCCATCCCCTAATCCTAACCCGTAAGCTAACCCTAACCCGTACCCTAACACGTACGCTCACCCTAAACCATTGTCGTACCCTAACCTGTACCCTAAACCATCCCCGTCCCCTATCCCTAACCCTAACCCTAACCCTAACCCTTACCCGAAGCCTTACCCTAACCCGTCCACTAATCCTAACCGGTACGCTAACACTAACACGTACCCTAACACGTACGCTCACCCTAAAACGTTGTCGTACCATAACCTGTCCCCTACACCGTCCCCGTCCCCTAACCCTAACCCTAACCCTAACCTTAACCCTTACCCGAAGCCTTACACTAAACCGTCCCATAAGCCTAACCCGTACGCTAACACTAACCCATACCCTAACACGTATGCTCACCCTAAACCGTTGTCCTACACTAACCTGTCCCCTAAACCGTCCCAGTCCCCTAGCCCTAACCCTAACCCTAACCCTTACCCGAAGCCTTACTCTAACCCGTCCCCTAATCCTAACCCATACGCTAACCATAACCAGTACCCTAACATGTACGCTCACCCTAAACCGTTGTCGTACCCTAACCTGTCCCCTAAACCGTCCCCGTCCCCTAACCCTAACCCTAACCCTAACCCTTACCCGAAGCCTTACCCTAACCCGTCCCCTAATCCTAACCCGTACGCTAACACTAACCCATAGCCTAACACGTACGCTCACCCTAAACCGTTGTCGTACCCTAACCTATCCCCTAAACCGTCCCCGTCCCCTAACACTAACTCTAACCCTAACCCTGACCCTAATCATTACCTGAAGCCTTACGCTAACTCGTCCCGTAATCCTAACCCGTACGCTAACACTAACCCTTTCCCTAACACGTACGCTCACCCTAAACCGTTGTCTTACCCTAACTTGTCCCCTAAACCGTCCCCGTCCCCTAACCCTAACCCTAAACCTAACCCTAACGCTAACCCTTACCCGAAGCCTTACACTAACCCGTCCCCTAATCCTAACCCTTACGCTAATAATAACCCGTACCCTAACATGTACGCTCACCCTAAAACGTTGTCGTACCCTAACCTGTCCCCTAAACCGTCGCCGTCCCCTAACACTAACCCTAACCCTAACCCTAACCCTAACCTTTACCTGAAGCCTTAACCTAACCCGTCCCTTAATCCTAACCCGTACGCTAACACTAACCCGTACCCTAACACGTACGCTCACCCTAAACCGTTGTCGTACCCTAACCTGTCCCCTAAACCATCCCCGTCCCCTAACACTAACCCTAATCCTAACCCTAACCCTAACACTTATCCGAAGCCTTACCCTAACCCGTCCCCTAAACCTAACCCGTACGCTAACAGTAGCCCGTACCCTAACACGTACGCTCACTCTAAACCGTTGTCGTACCCTAACCTGTTCCCTAAACCTTCCCTGTCCCATAACCCTAACCCTAAACCTAACCCTAACCCTAACCCTTACCCGAAGCCTTACCCTAACCCATCCCCTAATCCTAACCCGCACGCAAACACTAACCCATACCCTAAAACATACGCTCACCCTAAACCGTTGTCGTACCCTAACCTGTCCCCTAAACAGTTCCCGTCCCCTAACCTTAACCCTAACCCTAACCCTAACCATAAACCTTACCCGAAGGCTTACCCTAACCCGTCCCCTAATCCTTACCCGAACGCTAACACTAATCCATACCCTAACACGTACGCTCACCCAAAACTGTTGTCGTACACTAACCTGTCCCATAAACCGTCCCCGTCCCCTAACCGTAACCCTAACCCTAACCCTAACCCTAACCCTTACCCGAAGCCTTACCCTAACCCGTCCCCTAATCCTAACCCGTATGCTAACTCTAACCCGTACCCTAACACGTACGCTCACCCTAAACCGTTGTCGTACACTAACCTGTCCCCTATACCGTCCCCATTCCCTAACCCTAACCTTAACCCTAACCATAACCCTAACCCTTACCCGAAGCCTTACACTCACCCGTCCCCTAATCCTAAACCGTACGCTAACACTAACCCGTACCCTAACACGTACGCTCAGCCTAAACCTTTGTCGTACACTAACCTGTCCCCTAAACCGTCCCCGTCCCCTAACCTTAACACTAACCCTAACCCTAACCCTTACCTGAAGCCTTACCCTAACCCGTCCCGTAATCCTAACCCGTACGCTAACACTAACCCGTACCCTAACACGTACACTCACCCTAAACAGTTGTCGTACCCTAACCTGTCCCCTAAACCGTCCCCGTCCCCTAACACTAACCCTAACCCTAACCCTAACCCTTACCCGAAGCCTTACCCTAACCCGTCCCATAAGCCTAACCCGTAGGCTAACACTAACCCGTAGCGTAACACGTACGCTCACCCTAAACCTTTGTCGTACACTAACCTGTCCCCTAAACCGTCCCCGTCCCCGTCCCCTAAACCTATCCCTAACCCTAACCCTAACCCTTACCCGAGGCCTTACCCTAACCCGTCCCCTAATCCTAACCCGTACGCTAACCCTAAACCGTACCCTAACACATACGCACACCCTAAACAGTTGTCGTACACTAACCTGTCCCCTAAACCGTCCCCGTCTCCTTACTCTAACCGTAACCCTAACCCTAACCGTGACCCTTACCCGAAGCCTTACCCTAACCCGTCCTCTAATCCTAACCCGTACGCTAACACTAAGCCGTACCCTAACACGTACGCTCACCCTAAACCGTTGTCGTACCCTAACATGTCCCCTAAATTGTCCCCGTCCCCTAACGCTAACCCTAACCCTAAACCTTACCCGAAGCCTTACCCTAACCCGTGCCCTAATCCTAACCCGTACGCTAACACTAACCCGTAGCCTAACACGTACGCTCACCCTAAACCGTTGTCGTACCCTAACCTATCCCCTAAACCGTCCCCGTTCCCTAACACTAACCCTAACCCTAACCCTAATCCTTACCTGAAGCCTTACGCTAACTCGTCCTGTAATCCTAAACCGTATGCTAACAGTAACCCGTACACTAACACGTATGCTCACCCTAAACCGTTGTCTTACCCTAACATGTCCCCTAAACCGTCCCCGTCCCCTAACCCTAACACTAAACCTAACCCTAACGCTAACCCTTACCCGAAGCCTTACCCTAACCCTTCCCCTAATCCTAACCCGTACGCTAACACTAACCCATAGCCTAACACGTACGCTCACCCTAAACCGTTGTCGTACCCTAACCTATCCCCTAAACCGTCCCCGTCCCCTAACACTAACTCTAACCCTAACCCTGACCCTAATCATTACCTGAAGCCTTACGCTAACTCGTCCCGTAATCCTAACCCGTACGCTAACACTAACCCTTTCCCTAACACGTACGCTCACCCTAAACCGTTGTCTTACCCTAACTTGTCCCCTAAACCGTCCCCGTCCCCTAACCCTAACCCTAAACCTAACCCTAACGCTAACCCTTACCCGAAGCCTTACACTAACCCGTCCCCTAATCCTAACCCTTACGCTAATAATAACCCGTACCCTAACATGTACGCTCACCCTAAAACGTTGTCGTACCCTAACCTGTCCCCTAAACCGTCGCCGTCCCCTAACACTAACCCTAACCCTAACCCTAACCCTAACCTTTACCTGAAGCCTTAACCTAACCCGTCCCTTAATCCTAACCCGTACGCTAACACTAACCCGTACCCTAACACGTACGCTCACCCTAAACCGTTGTCGTACCCTAACCTGTCCCCTAAACCATCCCCGTCCCCTAACACTAACCCTAATCCTAACCCTAACCCTAACACTTATCCGAAGCCTTACCCTAACCCGTCCCCTAAACCTAACCCGTACGCTAACAGTAGCCCGTACCCTAACACGTACGCTCACTCTAAACCGTTGTCGTACCCTAACCTGTTCCCTAAACCTTCCCTGTCCCATAACCCTAACCCTAAACCTAACCCTAACCCTAACCCTTACCCGAAGCCTTACCCTAACCCATCCCCTAATCCTAACCCGCACGCAAACACTAACCCATACCCTAAAACATACGCTCACCCTAAACCGTTGTCGTACCCTAACCTGTCCCCTAAACAGTCCCCGTCCCCTAACCTTAACCCTAACCCTAACCCTAACCATAAACCTTACCCGAAGGCTTACCCTAACCCGTCCCCTAATCCTTACCCGAACGCTAACACTAATCCATACCCTAACACGTACGCTCACCCAAAACTGTTGTCGTACACTAACCTGTCCCATAAACCGTCCCCGTCCCCTAACCGTAACCCTAACCCTAACCCTAACCCTAACCCTTACCCGAAGCCTTACCCTAACCCGTCCCCTAATCCTAACCCGTATGCTAACTCTAACCCGTACCCTAACACGTACGCTCACCCTAAACCGTTGTCGTACACTAACCTGTCCCCTATACCGTCCCCAATCCCTAACCCTAACCTTAACCCTAACCATAACCCTAACCCTTACCCGAAGCCTTACACTCACCCGTCCCCTAATCCTAAACCGTACGCTAACACTAACCCGTACCCTAACACGTACGCTCAGCCTAAACCTTTGTCGTACACTAACCTGTCCCCTAAACCGTCCCCGTCCCCTAACCTTAACACTAACCCTAACCCTAACCCTTACCTGAAGCCTTACCCTAACCCGTCCCGTAATCCTAACCCGTACGCTAACACTAACCCGTACCCTAACACGTACACTCACCCTAAACAGTTGTCGTACCCTAACCTTTCCCCTAAACCGTCCCCGTCCCCTAACACTAACCCTAACCCTAACCCTAACCCTTACCCGAAGCCTTACCCTAACCCGTCCCATAAGCCTAACCCGTAGGCTAACACTAACCCGTAGCGTAACACGTACGCTCACCCTAAACCTTTGTCGTACACTAACCTGTCCCCTAAACCGTCCCCGTCCCCGTCCCCTAAACCTATCCCTAACCCTAACCCTAACCCTTACCCGAGGCCTTACCCTAACCCGTCCCCTAATCCTAACCCGTACGCTAACCCTAAACCGTACCCTAACACATACGCACACCCTAAACAGTTGTCGTACACTAACCTGTCCCCTAAACCGTCCCCGTCTCCTTACTCTAACCGTAACCCTAACCCTAACCCTGACCCTTACCCGAAGCCTTACCCTAACCCGTCCTCTAATCCTAACCCGTACGCTAACACTAAGCCGTACCCTAACACGTACGCTCACCCTAAACCGTTGTCGTACCCTAACATGTCCCCTAAATTGTCCCCGTCCCCTAACGCTAACCCTAACCCTAACTCTTACCCGAAGCCTTACCCTAACCCGTGCCCTAATCCTAACCCGTACGCTAACACTAACCCGTAGCCTAACACGTACGCTCACCCTAAACCGTTGTCGTACCCTAACCTATCCCCTAAACCGTCCCCGTTCCCTAACACTAACCCTAACCCTAACCCTAATCCTTACCTGAAGCCTTACGCTAACTCGTCCTGTAATCCTAAACCGTATGCTAACAGTAACCCGTACACTAACACGTATGCTCACCCTAAACCGTTGTCTTACCCTAACATGTCCCCTAAACCGTCCCCGTCCCCTAACCCTAACACTAAACCTAACCCTAACGCTAACCCTTACCCGAAGCCTTACCCTAACCCGTCCCCTAATCCTAACCCGTACGCTAATAATAACCCACACCCTAACACGTACGCTCACCCTAAACCGTTGTCGTACCCTAACCTGTCCCCTAAACCGTCACCGTCCACTAACACTAACCCTAACCCTAACCCTTACCTGAAGCCTTAACCTAACCCGTCCCTTAATCCTAACCCGTACGCTAACACTAACCCATACCCTAACACGTACGCTCACCCTAAAACGTTGTCGTACCCTAACCTGTCCCCTAAACCATCCCCGTCCCCTAACACTAACTCTAATCCTAACCCTAACCCTAACCCTTATCCGAAGCCTTACCCTAATCCGTCCCCTAAACCTAACCCGTAAGCTAACACTAACCCGTACCCTAACACGTACGCTCACCCTAAACCGTTGTCATACCCTAACCTGTCCCCTAAACCGTCCCCGTCCCCTAACCCTAACCCTAACCCTAACCCTTACCCGAAGCCTTACACTAACCCGTCCCCTATTCCTAACCCGTACGCTAACACTAACCAGTACCCTAACACGTACGCTCAACCTAAACCGTTGTCGTACCCTAACCTGTCCCCTAAACCGTCACCATCCCCTAACCCTAACACTAACCGAACACCTACCCGAAGCCTTACCCTAACCCGTCCCCTAATCCTAACCCGTACGCTAACACTAACCCGTACCCTAACACGTACGCTCAACCTAAACCGTTGTCATACCCTAACCTGTCCCCTAAACCGTCCCCATTCCCTAACCCTAACCCTAAACCTAACCAAAACCCTAAACCTTACCCAAAGCCTTACACTCTCCCGTCCCCTAATCCTAACGCGTACGCTAACACTAACCTGTACCCTCACACGTACGCTCACCCTAAACCGTTGTCGTACCCTAACCTGAACCCTAAACCGTCCCCGTCCCCTAACCCTAACCCTAACCATTACGCGAAGCCTTACCCTAACCCGTCCCCTAATACTAACCCGTACGCTAACACTAACCCGTGCCCTAACACGAACGCTCTCCCTAAACCGTTGTCGTACCCTAACCTGTCCCCTAAACCGTCACCGTTCCCTAACCCTAACCCTAAACCTAACCCGAACCCTTACACGAAGCCTTACCCTAACCTGTCCCCTAATCCTAACCCGTACGCTAACACTAACCCGTACCCTAACACGTACGCTCAGCCTAAACCTTTGTCGTACCCTAACCTGTCCCCTAAACCGTCCCCATCCCCTAACCCTAACACTAACCCTAACCCTAAACCTAACCCTTACCCGAAGCCTTAACCTAACCCGTCCCGTAATCCTAACCCGTACGCTAACACTAACCCGTACCCTAACACGTACACTCACCCTAAACAGTTGTCGTACCCTAACCTGTCCCCTAAACCGTCGCCGTCCCCTAACCCTAACCCTAACCCTAACCCTAACCCTTACCTGAAGCCTTACCCTAACCCGTCCCATAATCCTAACCCGTACGCTAACACTAACCTGTACCCTAACACGTACGCTCACCCTAAACCTTTGTCGTACCCTAACCTGTCCCCTAAACCATCCCCGTCCCCTAACCCTAACCCTAATCCTAACCCTTACCCTAACCCTTACCCGAAGCCTTACCCTAAACCGTCCCCTAAACCTAACCCGTAACCTAACACTAACCCGTACCCTAACACGTACGCTCACCCTAAACCGTTGTCGTACCAGAACCTGTCCCCTAAACCGTCCCCATCAGCTAACCCTTACATTAACCCTAACCCTTACCCGAAGCCTTACACTAACCCATCCCCTAATCCTAACACGTATCCTAACCCTAACCCGTACTCTAACACGTACGCTCACCCTAAACCATTGTCGTACCCTAACCTGTACCCTAAACCATCACCATCCCTTATCCCTAACCCTAACACTAACCCTAACACTTACCCGAAGCCTTACCCTAACCCGTCCCCTAATCCTAACTGGTACGCTAACACTAACACGTACCCTAACACGTACGCTCACCCTAAAACGTTGTCGTACCATAACCTGTCCCCTAAACCGTCCCCGTCCCCTAACCCTAACCCTAACCATAACCCTAACCATTACCCGAAGCCTTACTCTAACCCGTCCCCTAATCCTAACCCGTACGCTAACCATAACCAGTACCCTAACACGTACACTCACCCTAAACCGTTGTCGTACCCTAACCTGTCCCCTAAACCGTCCCCGTCCCCTAACCCTAAACCTAACCCTATCCCTTACCCGAAGCCTTACCCTAACCCGTCCCCTAATCCTAACCCGTACGCTAACACTAACCCATAGCCTAACACGTACGCTCACCCTAAACCGTTTTCGTACCCTAAGCTCTCCCCTAAACAGTCCCCATCCCCTAACCCTAACCCTAAACCTAACCCTAACGCTAACCCTTACCCGAAGCCTTACCCTAACCCGTCCCCTAATCCTAAACCGTACGCTAACAATAACCCGTACCCTAACACGTACGCTCACCCTAAACAGTTGTCGTACTCTAACCTGTCCCCTAAACCGTCCCCGTCCCCTAACACTAACCCTAACCCTAACCCTAACCCTTACCCGAAGCCTTACTCTAACCCGTCCCGTAATCCTAACCCGCACGCTAACACTAACCCGTACCCTAACACGTACACTCACCCTAAACAGTTGTCGTACCCTAACCTGTCCCCTAAACCGTCGCCGTCCCCTAACCCTAACCCTAACAATAACCCTAACCCTAACCCTTACCTGAAGCCTTACCTTAACCCGTCCATTAATCCTAACCCGTACGCTAACACTAACCCGTAGCCTAACACGTACGCTCACCCTAAACCGTTGTCGTACCCGAACCTGTCCCCTAAACCGTCCCCGTCCCCTAACCCTAACCCTAACCCTAACCCTAACACTTACCCGAAGCCTTACACTAACCCGTCCCCTATTCCTAACCCGTACGCTAACACTTACCAGTACCCTAACACGTACGCTCACCCTAAACCATTGTCATACCCTAACCTGTCCCCTAAACCGTCACCGTCTCCTAACCCTAACCCTAACCGTAACACTAACCCGAACTCTTACCCGAAGCCTTACCCTTACCCGTGCCCTAATCCTAAACCGTACGCTAACACTAACCCGTACCCTAACACGTACGCTCACCCTAAACATTTGTCGTACCCTAACCTGTCCCCTAAACCCTCCCCGTCCCCTAACCCTAACACTAACCCTAACCCTAACCCTTACCCAAAGCCTTACCCTAACTCGTCCCCTAATCCTAAATCGTACGCTAACACGAACCCGTACCCTAACACTTACGCTCACCCTAAACCGTTGTCGTACACTAACCTCTCCCTTAAACCGTCGCCATCCCCTAACACTAACCCTAACCTTAAACCTAACCCTAACACTTACCCGAAGCCTTACCCTAACCCGTCCCCTAATCCTAACCCGTACGCTAACAATAACCCGTACCCTAACACGTACGCTCACCCTAAACCGTTGTCGTACACTAACCTGTCCCCTAAACCGTCCCCATTCCCTAACCCTAACCCTAAACCTAACCATAACCCTAACCCTTACCCGAAGCCTTACACTCACCCGTCCCCTAATCCTAACCCGTACGCTAACACTAACACGTACCGTAACACGTACGCTCACCCTAAACCGTTGTCGTACCCTAACCTGTCCCCTAAACCGTCCCCGTCCCCTAACCCTAACCTTAACCCTAACGCTAACCCTTACCCGAAGCCTTACCCTAACCCGTCCCCTAATCCTAACCCGTACGCTAACACTAACCCGTACCCTAACACGTATGCTCACCCTAAAACGTTGTCGTACTCTAACCTGTCCCGTAAACCGACACCGTCCCCTAAACCTAAACCTAACCCTAACCCTAACCCTAACCCGAACCCTTACCCGAAGCCTTACCCTAACCCTTCCCCTAATCCTAACCCGTACGCTAACACTAACCCGTACCCTAACACGTACGCTCAGCCTAAACCTTTGTCCTACCCTAACCTGTCCCCTAAACCGTCACCGTCCCCTAACCCTAACCCTAACCCAAACCCTAACCCTAACCCTAACCCTTACCTGAAGCCTTACCCTAACCCGTCCCGTAATCCTAACCCGTACGCTAACACTAACCCATACCCTAACACGTACACTCACCCTAAACAGTTGTCGTACCCTAACCTGTCCCCTAAACCGTCCCCGTCCCCTAACCCTAACCCTAAGCCTAACCCTAACCCTTACCCGAAGCCTTACCCTAAACCATCCCCTAATCCTAACCCGTACGCTAACACTAACCCGTAGCCTAACACGTACGCTCACCCTAAACCGTTGTCGTACACTAACCTGTCCCCTAAACCATCCCCGTCCCCGTCCCCGTCCCCTAACCCTAACCCTTACCCGAAGCCTTACACTAACCCATCCCCTATTCCTAACCCGTACGATAACACTAACGAGTACCCTAACACGTACGCTCACCCTAAACCGTTGTTGTACCCTAACCTGTCGCCTAAACCGTCACCGTCCCCTAAACCTAACCCTAACCCTAACCCTAACTCGAACCCTTACCCGAAGCCTTACCCTAACCGGCCCCTAATCCTAACCCGTACGCTAACACTAACCCGTACCCTAACACGTACGCTCACCCTAAACATTTGTCGTACCCTAACCTGTCCCCTAAACCGTCCCCGTCCCCTAACCCTAACACTAACCCTAACCCTAACCCTTACCCAAAGCCTTACCCTAACCCGTCCCCTAATCCTAAATCGTACGCTAACCATAACCAGTACCGTAATACGTACGCTCACCCTAAACCGTTGTCGTACCCTAACCTGTCCCCTAAACCGTCCCCGTCCCCTAACCCTAACCCTAACCCTAACCCTAACCCTTACCCGAAGCCTTACACTAACCCGTCCCCTATTCCTAAACCATACGCTAACACTAACCAGTACCCTAACACGTATGCTCACCCTAAACCATTGTCGTACCCTAACCTGTCCCCTAAACCGTCCCCATCACCTAACACTAACCCTAACCCTAACCCTAACCCTTACCCGAAGCCTTACACTAACCCATCCCCTAATCCTAACCCGTACGCTAACACTAACCCATACCCTAACACGTACGCTCACCCTAAACCGTTGTCGTACCCTAACCTGTCACCTAAACCGTCCCCGTCCCCTAACCTTAACCCTAACCCTAACCCTAAAACTTACCCGAAGCCTTACCCTAACCCGCCCCCTAATCCTAACCCATACGATAACACTAACCCGTACCCTAACACGTACGCTCACCCTAAACCGTTATCGTACCCTAACCTGTCCCCTAAACCATCACCGTCCCCTAACCCTAACCCTAACCCTAACCCGAACCCTTATCCGAAGCCTTACACTAACCCGTCCCCTAATCCTAACCCGTACGCTAACACTAACCCGTACCCTCACACGTACGCTCAGCCTAAACCTTTGTCGTACCCTAACCTGTCCCCTAAACCGTCCCTGTCCCCTAACCCTAACACTAACCCTAACCCTAAACCTAACCCTTACTCGAAGCCTTACCCTAAACCGTCCCCTAAACCTAACCCGTAACCTAACACTAACCCGTACTCTAACACGTACGCTCACCCTAAACCGTTGTCGTACCCGAACCTGTCCCCTAAACCGTCCCCATCCGCTAACCCTAACATTAACCCTAGCCCTAACCCTAACCCTTACCCGAAGCCTTACACTAACCCATCCCCTAATCCTAACCCTTATGCTAACCCTAATCCATACCCTAACACGTACGCTCACCCTAAACCATTGTCGTACCCTAACCTGTACCCTAAACCATCCCCGTCCCCTATCCCTAACCCTAACCCTAACCCTAACCCTTACCCGAAGCCTTACCCTAACCCGTCCCCTAATCCTAACCGGTACGCTAACACTAACACGTACCCTAACACGTACGCTCACCCTAAAACGTTGTCGTAACATAACCTGTCCCCTAAACCGTCCCCGTCCCCTAACCCTAACCCTAAACCTAACCCTAACTCTAACCCTTACCCGAAGCCTTACCCTAACCCGTCCCATAAGCCTAACCCATACGCTAACACTAACCCATACCCTAACACGTACGCTCACACTAAACCGTTGTCGTACACTAACCTGTCCCCTAAACCGTCCCCGTCCCCTAACCCTAACCCTAACCCTCACCCTAACCCTAACCCTAACCCTTACCCGAAGCCTTACTCTAAACCGTCCCCTAATCCTAACCCGTACGCTAACCATAACCAGTACCCTAACACGTACACTCACCCTAAACCGTTGTCGTACCCTAACCTGTCCCCTAAACCGTCCCCATCCCCTAACCCTAACACTAACCCTAACCCTAACCCTTACCCGATGCCTTACCCTAACCCGTCCCCTAATCCTAACCCGTACGCTAACACTAACCCGTAGCCTAACACGTACGCTCACCCTAAACCGTTGTCGTACCCTAACCTGTCCCCTAAACCGTCCCCGTCCCCTAACCCTAATCCTTACCTGAAGACTTACGCTAACTCGTCCCGTAATCCTAACCTGTACGCTAACACTAACCCGTACCCTAACACGTACGCTCACCCTAAAGCGTTGTCGTACCCTAACATGTGCCCTAAACCGTCCCCGTCCCCTAACCCTAACCCTAAACCTAACCCTAACGCTAACCCTTACCCGAAGCCTTACCCTAACCCGTCCCCTAATCCTAACCCGTACGTGAACAATAACCCGTACCCTAACACGTACACTCACCCTAAACAGTTGTTGTACCGTAACCTGTCCCCTAAACCGTCCTCGTCCCCTAACCCTAACCCTAACCCTAACACTAACCCTAACCCTAACCCTTACCTGAAGCCTTTACCTAACCCGTCACTTATTCCTAACCCGTACGCTAACACTAACCCGTACCCTAACACGTACGCTCACCCTAAACCGTTGTCGTACCCTAACCTGTCCCCTAAACCATCCCCGTCCCCTAACCCTAACCCTAATCCTAACCATAACCCTAACCCTTATCCGAAGCCTTACCCTAAACCGTCCCCTAAACCTAACCCGTACGATAACACTAACCCATACCCTAACACGTACGCTCACCCTAAACCATTGTCGTACCCGAACCTGTCCCCTAAACCGTCCCCGTCCCCTAACCCTAACCTTATCCCTAACACTTACCCGAAGCCTTACCCTAACCCGTCCCCTATTCCTAACCCGTACGATAACACTAACGAGTACCCTAACACGTACGCTCACCCTAAACCGTTGTCGTACCCTAACCTGTCGCCTAAACCGTCACCGTCCCCTAAACCTAACCCTAACCCTAACCCTAACCCGAACCCTTACCCGAAGCCTTACCCTAACCGGCCCCTAATCCTAACCCGTACGCTAACACTAACCCGTACCCTAACACGTACGCTCACCCTAAACATTTGTCGTACCCTAACCTGTCCCCTAAAGTGTTTCCGTCCCCTAACCCTAACACTAACCCTAACCCAAACCCTTACCCAAAGCCTTACCCTAACCCGTCCCTTAATCCTAAATCGTACGCTAAAACGAACCAGTACCCTGACACTTACGCTCACCCTAAACCGCTGTGGTACCCTAACCTCTCCCTTAAACCGTCCCCATCCCCTAACCCTAACCCTAAACCTAACCCTAACCCTTACCCGAAGCCTTACCCTAACCCGTCCCCTAATCCTAACCCGTACGCTAACAGTAGCCCGTACCCTAACACGTACGCTCACTCTAAACCGTTGTCGTACACTAACCTGTTCCCTAAACCGTCCCTGTCCCATAACCCTAACCCTAAACCTAACCCTAACCCTAACCCTTACCCGAAGCCTTACCCTAACCCGTCCCCTAATCCTAACCCGTATGCTAACTCTAACCCGTACCCTAACACGTACGCTCACCCTAAACCGTTGTCGTACCCTAACCTGTCCCCTATACCGTCCCCATTCCCTAACCCTAACCTTAACCCTAACCATAACCCTAACCCTTACCCGAAGCCTTACACTCACCCGTCCCCTAATCCTAAACCGTACGCTAACACTAACCCGTACCCTAACACGTAGGCTCAGCCTAAACCTTTGTCGTACACTAACCTGTCCCCTAAACCGTCCCCGTCCCCTAACCCTAACACTAACCCTAAACCTAACCCTTACCTGAAGCCTTACCCTAACCCGTCCCGTAATCCTAACCCGTACGCTAACACTAACCCGTACCCTAACACGTACACTCACCCTAAACAGTTGTCGTACCCTAACCTGTCCCCTAAACCGTCCCCGTCCCCTAACCCTAACCCTAACCCTAACCCTAACCCTTACCCGAAGCCTTACCCTAACACGTCACATAAGCCTAACCCGTACGCTAACACTAACCCGTAGCGTAACACGTACGCTCACCCTAAACCGTTGTCGTACACTAACCTGTCCCCTAAACCGTCCCCGTCCCCGTCCCCTAAACCTATCCCTAAACCTAACCCTAACCCTTACCCGAAGCCTTACCCTAACCCGTCCCCTAATCCTAACCCGTACGCTAACACTAAACCGTACCCTAACACATACGCACACCCTAAACCGTTGTCGTACACTAACCTGTCCCCTAAACCGTCCCCGTCTCCTAACTCTAACCGTAACCCTAACACTAACCCTGACCCTTATCCGAAGCCTTACCCTAACCCGTACTCTAATCCTAACCCGTACGCTAACACTAAGCCGTACCCTAACACGTACGCTCACCCTAAACCGTTGTCGTACACTAACATGTCCCCTAAATCGTCCCCGTCCCCTAACGCTAACCCTAAACCTAACCCTTACCCGAAGCCTTACCCTAACCCGTGCCCTAATCCTAACCCGTACGCTAACACTAACCCGTAGCCTAACACGTACGCTCACCCTAAACCGTTGTCGTACCCTAACCTATCGCCTAAACCGTCCCCGTTCCCTAACACTAACCCTAACCCTAACCCTAATCCTTACCTGAGGCCTTACGCTAACTCGTCCCGTAATCCTAACCCTTACGCTAACAGTAACCCGTACACTAACACGTATGCTCACCCTAAACCGTTGTCTTACCCTAACATGTCCCCTAAACCGTCCCCGTCCCCTAACCCTAAAACTAAACCTAACCCTAACGCTAACCCTTACCCGAAGGCTTACCCTAACCCGTCCCCTAATCCTCACCCGTACGCTAATAATAACCCATACCCTAACACGTACGCTCACCCTAAACCGTTGTCGTACCCTAAACTGTCCCCTAAACCGTTGCCGTCCCCTAACACTAACCCTAACCCTAACCCTAACCCTTACCTGAAGCCTTAACCTAACCCGTCCCTTAATCCTAACCCGTACGCTAACACTAACCCATACCCTAACACGTACGCTCACCCTAAACCGTTGTCGTACCCTAACCTGTCCCCTAAAACATCCCCGTCCCCTAACACTAACCCTAATCATAACCCTAACCCTAACCCTTATCCGAAGCCTTACCCTAAACCGTCCCCTAAACCTAACCCGTACGCTAACACTAACCTGTACCCTAACATGTACGCTCACCCGAAACCGTTGTCATACCCGAACCTGTCCCCTAAACCGTTCCCGTCCCCTAACCCTAACCCTAACCCTATCCCTATCCCTAACCCTTACCCGAAGCCTTACACTAACCCGTCCCCTATTCCTAACCCGTACGCTAACACTAACCAGTACCCTAACACGTACGCTCACCCTAAACCATTGTCGTACCCTAACCTGTCCCCTAAACCGTCACCGTCCCCTAACCCTAATTCTAACCCTAACACTAACCGAACACTTACCCGAAGCCTTACCCTAACCCGTCCCCTAATCCTAACTCGTACGCTAACACTAACACGTACCCTAACATGTACGCTCACCCTAAACCGTTGTCGTAACCTAACCTGTCCCCTAAACCGTCCCCATTCCCTAACCCTAACCCTAAACCTAACCAAAACCCTAAACCTTACCCAAAGCCTTACACTCACCCGTCCCCTAATCCTAACGCGTACGCTAACACTAACCTGTACCCTCACACGTACGCTCACCCTAAACCGTTGTCGTACCCTAACCTGTACCCTAAACCGTCCCCGTCCCCTAACCCTAACCCTAACCCTTACCCGAAGCCTTACCCTAACCCGTCCCCTAATACTAACCCGTACGCTAACACTAACCCGTGCCCTAACACGTACGCTCACCCTACACCGTTGTCGTACCCTAACCTGTCCCCTAAACCGTCACCGTCCCCTAACCCTAACACTAACCCTAACCCTAAACCTAACCCTTACCCGAAGCCTTACCCTAACCCGTCCCGTAATCCTAACCCGTACGCTAACACTAACCCGTACCCTAACACGTACACTCACCCTAAACAGTTGTCGTACCCTAACCTGTCCCCTAAACCGTCGCCGTTCCCTAACCCTAACCCTAACCCTAACCATAACCCTTACCTGAAGCCTTACCCTAACCCGTCCCTTAATCGTAACCCGTACGCTAACACTAACCTGTACCCTAACACATACGCTCACCCTAAACCTTTGTCGTACCCTAACCTGTCCCCTAAACCATCCCCGTCCCCTAACCCTAACCCTAATCCTAACCCTAACCCTAACCCTTACCCGAAGCCTTATCCTAAACCGTCCCCTAAACCTAACCCGTAACCTAACACTAACCCGTACCCTAACACGTACGCTCACCCTAAACCGTTGTCGTACCCTAACCTGTCCCCTAAACCGTCCCCGTCCCCTAACCCTAACCCTAACCCTAACACTAACCGTAATCCTTACCTGAAGACTTACGCTAACTCGTCCCGTAATCCTAACACGTACGCTAACACTAACCCGTACCCTAACACCTACACTCACCCTAAAGCGTTGTCGTACCCTAACATGTCCCCTAAACCGTCCCCGTCCCCTAACCCTAACCCTAAACCTAACCCTAACACTAACCCTTACCCGAAGCCTTACCCTAACCCGTCCCCTAATCCTAACCCGTACGCTAACAAAAACCCGTACCCTAACACGTACACTCACCCTAAACAGTTGTCGTACCCTAACCTGTCCCCTAAACCGTCGCCGTCCCCTAACCCTAACCCTAACCCTAACCCTAAACCTTACCCAAATCCTTACCCTAACCCGTCCCCTAATCCTAACCCGTACGCTAACACTAACTCATAGCCTAACACGTACGCTCACCCTAAACCGTTTTCGTACCCTAACCTCTCCCCTAAACAGTCCCCATCCCCTAACCCTAACCCTAAACCTAAACCTAACGCTAACCCTTACCCGAAGCCTTACCCTAACCCGTCCCCTAATCCTAAACCGTACGCTAACAATAACCCGTACCCTAACACGTACGCTCACCCTAAACAGTTGTCGTACTCTAACCTGTCCCCTAAACCGTCCCCGTCCCCTAACACTAACCCTAACCCTAACCCTAACCCTTACCCGAAGCCTTACTCTAACCCGTCCCGTAATCCTAACCCGCACGCTAACACTAACCCGTACCCTAACACGTACACTCACCCTAAACAGTTGTCGTACCCTAACCTGTCCCCTAAACCGTCGCCGTCCCCTAACCCTAACCCTAACCCTAACCCTAACCCTAACCCTTACCTGAAGCCTTAACTTAACCCGTCCCTTAATCCTAACCCATACGCTAACACTAACCCGTACCATAAAACGTACGCTCACCCTAAACCGTTGTCGTACCCTAACCTGTCCCCTAAACCATCCCCATCCCCTAACCCTAACCCTAATCCTAACCCTAACCGTTATCCGAAGCCTTACCCTAAACCGTCCCCTAAACCTAACCCGTACGCTAACACTAACCCGTACCCTAACACGTACGCTCAACCTAAACATTTGTCGTACCCTAACCTGTCCCCTAAACTGTCCCCGTCCCCTAACCCTAACACTAACCCTAACCCTAACCCTTACCCAAAGCCTTACCCTAACCCGTCCCCGAATCCTAAATCGTACGCTAACACGAACCCGTACGCTAACACTTACGCTCATCCTAATCCGTTGTCATAACCTAACCTCTCCCTTAAACCGTCCCCATACCCTAACCCTAAACCTAACCCTTAACCTAACCCTAACCCTTACCCGAAGCCTTACACTAAACCGTCCCCTAAACCTAACCCGTACGCTAACACTAACCCGTACCCAAACACGTACGCTCACTCTAAACCGTTGTCGTACCCGATCCTGTCCCCTAAACCGTCCCCGTCCCCTAACCCTAACCCTAACCCTAACCCTAACCCTTACCTGAAGCCTTACCCTAACCCGTCCCCTAATCCTAACCCATACGCTAACACTAACCAGTACCCTAACAAGTACGCTCACCCTAAACCATTGTCGTACCCTAACCTATCCCCTAAACCGTCACCGTCCCATAACCCTAACCCTAACCCTAACCCGAACCCTTACAAGAAGCCTTACCCTAACCCGTCCCCTAATCTTAACCCGTACGCTAACACTAACCAGTACCCTAACACGTACGATCACCCTAAACATTTGTCGTACCCTAACCTGTCCCCTAAACCGTCCCCGTCCCCTAACCCTAACCCTAACCCTAACCCTAAACCTTTCCCGAAGCCTTACCCTAACCCGTCCCCTAATCCTAACCCGTATGTTAACTCTAACCCGTACCCTAACACGTACGCTCACCCTAAACCGTTGTCGTACCCTAACCTGTCCCCTAAACCGTCCCCATTCCCTAACCCTCACCCTAACCCTAACCATAATCCTAATCCTTACCCGAAGCCTTACCCTAACCCGTCCCCTAATCCTAACCCGTACGCTAACACTAACCCGTACCTTAACACGTACGCTCACCCTAAACCGTTGTCGTACCCTAACCTGTCCCCTAAACCGTCCCCGACCCCTAACCCTAACCCTAACCCAAACCCTAACCCTAACCCTTACCCGAAGCCTTACCCTAACCCGTCCCCTAATCCTATCCCATACGCTAACACGAACCCGTTCCCTAACACCTACGCTCACCGTAAACCTTTGTCGTACCCTAACCTGTCCCCTCAACCGTCCCCGTCCCCTAACCCTAACACTAACCCTAACCCTAACCCTTACCCGAAGCCTTACCCTAATCCGTCCCCTAATCCTAACGCGTACGCTAAAAGTAACCCGTACCCTAACACGTATGCTCACCCTAAACCGTTGTCGTACCCTAACCTGTTCCCTAAACTGTCCCTGTCACCTAACCCTAACCCTAACCCTAACCCTAACCCTAACCCTTACCCGAAGCCTTACCCTAACCCATCCCCTAATCCTAAACCGTACGCTAACACTAACCCATACCCTAACACGAACGCTCACCCTAAACCATTGTCGTACCCTTACCTGTCCCCTAAATCGTCCCCGTCCTCTAACCCTAACCCTAACCCTAACCCTAAACCTTACCCGAAGCCTTATCCTAACCCGTCCCCTAATCCTTACCCGAACGCTAACACTAATCCATACCCTAACACGTACGCTCACCCAAAACCGTTGTCGTACCCTAATCTGTCCCCTAAACCGTCCCCGTCCCCTAACCCTAACCCTAACCCTAACCCTAACCCTTACCCGAAGCTTTACCCTAACCCGTCCCCTAATCCTAACCCGTACGCTAACACTAAAGAGTACCCTAACACATACGCACAACCTAAAACTTTGTCGTACACTAACCTGTCCCCTAAACCGTCCCCGTCTCCTAACCCTAACCCTAATCCTAACCCTAACCCTTACCCGAAGCCTTACCATAACCCGTGTTCTAATCCTAACCCGTACGCTAACACTAACCCGTACCCTAACACGCACGCTCACCCTAAACCGTTGTCGTACCCTAACCTGTCCCCTAAACCGTCCCCGTCCCCTAACCCTAACCCTAACACTATCCCTTATCCTAAGCCTTACCCTAACCCGGCCCCTAATCCTAACCCGTACGCTAACACTAACCCGTAACCTAACACGTACGCTCACCCTAAACCGATGTCGTACCCTAACCTGTCCCCTAAACCGTCACCGTCCCCTAACCCTAACCCTAACCCTAACACTAACACTAATCCGTACCCTTACGCAAAGCCTTACCCAAACCGTCCCCTAATCCTAACCCGTACACTAATACTAACCCGTACCCTAACACGTACGCTCACCTTAAACCTTTGTCATACCCTAACCTGTCCCCTAAACCGTCCCCTTCCCCTAACCCTAACACTAACCCTATCCCTAACCCTTACCCGAAGCCTTACACTAACCCGTCCCCTAATCCTAAACCGTACGCTAACATTAAACCGTACCCTAACACTTACGCTCACCCTAAACCGTTGTCGTACCCTAACCTCTCCCTTAAACCTTCCCCATCCCCTAACCCTAACACTAACCCTAAACCTAACCCTAACCCTTACCCGAAGCCTTACCCTACCCCGTCCCCTAATCCTAACCCTTACACTAACAGTAACCCATACCCGAACACGTACGCTCACCCTAAACCATTGTCGTACCCTAACTTGTCCCCTAAACCGTCCCCTAACCCTAACCCTAACCCTAACCCTAACCCTAACCCTAACCCTTACCCGAAGCCTTACTCTAACCCGTCCCCTAATCCTAACCCGTATGCTAACTCTAACCCTTACACTAACACGTACGCTCATCCTAAACCGTTGTCGTACCCTAACCTATCCCCTAAACCGTCGCCGTTCCCTAACCCTAACCCTAACCCTAACGCTAACCCTTACCCGAAGCCTTACCCTAACCCCTCCCCTAATCGTAACCAGTACGCTAACACTAACCCGTACCCTAACACGTACGCTCACCCTAAAACGTTGTCGTACCCTAACCTGTCCCCTAAACCGTCCCCGTCCCCGTCCCCTAACCCTAACCCTAACCCTATACCTAAACCTTACCCGAAGCCTTACCCTAACCCGTCCCCTAATCCTAACCCATACGATAACACTAACCCGTACCCTAACACGTACGCTCACCCTAAACAGTTGTCGTACCCTAACCTGTCCCCTAAACCGTCCCCATCCCCTAACCCTAACCCTAACCCTAACACTTACCCGAAGCCTTACCCTAACCCGTCCGCTAATCCTAACTCGTACGCTAACACTAACACGTACCCTAACACGTACGCTCACGCTAAACTGTTGTCGTACCCTAACCTGTCCCCTAAACCGTCCCCGTACACTAACCCTAACCCTAAACCTAACCCTTACCCGAAGCCTTACCCTAACCCGTCCCCTAATCCTAACCCGTACGCTAACACTAAACCGTACTCTACCACGCACGCTCAACCTAAACCGTTGTCGTATCCTAACCTGTCCCCTAAACCATCCCCGTCCCCGTCCCCTAACCCTAACCCTAACCCTAACCCTTACCCGAAGCCTTACTCTAACCCGTCCCCTAATCCTAACCCGTACGCTAACAATAACCCGTACCCTAACACGTACGCTCACCCTAAACCGTTGTCGGACCCTAACCTGTCCCCTAAACCGTCCCCGTCCACGTCCCCTAACCCTAACCCTAACCTTAACACTTACCCGAAGCCTTACCCTAACCCGTCCCCTAATCCTAACCCGTACAATAACACTAACCCGTACCCTAACACGTACGCTCACCCTAAAGCGTTGTCGTACCCTAACCTGTCCCCTAAACCGTCCCCGTCCCCTAACCCTAACCCTAAACCTGACTATAACCCTAACCCTTACCTGAAGTTTTACCCTAACCCGTCCCGTAATCCTAAACTGTACGCTAACACTAACCCGTACCCAAACACGTACGCTCACGCTAAACCATTGTCGTACACGAACCTGTCCCCTAAACCGTCCCCATCCCCGTCCCCTAAACCTAACCCTCACCCTAACCCTAACCCTTACCCGAAGCCTTACCCTAACCTGTCCCCTAATCCTAACACGTAGGCTAACACTAACCCGAACCCTAACACCTATTCTCACCCTAAAATGTTGTCGTACCCTAACCTGTCCCCTAAACCGTCCCCGTCCCCGTCCCCTAACCCTAACCCTAACACTTACCCGAAGCCTTAGCCTAACCCATCCCCTAATCCTAAACCGTACGCTAACACTAACCCGTACTCTTACACGTACGCTCACCCTAAACCGTTTTCGTATTCTAACCTGTCCCCTAAACCGTCCCCGTCTCCTAACCCTAACCCTAACCCTAACCCTAACCCTAACCCTTACCCGAAGCCTTACCCTAACCCGTCCTCTAATCCTAACACCTACGCTAACACTAACACGTACCCTAACACGTACGCTCACCCTAAACCGTTGTCGTATCCTAACCTGTCCCCTAAACCAACCCCGTCCCCTAACCCTAAACCTAACCCTAACCCTAACCCTTACCCGAAGCCTTACCCTAACCCGTCCCCTAATCCTAACCCATACGATAACACTAAACCATGCCCTAACACGTACGCTCACCCTAAACCGTTGTCGTACCCTAACCTGTCCCCTAAACCGTCCCCGTCCCCTAACCCTAACCCTAACCCTTTCCCGAAGCCTTACCCTAACCCGTCTCCTAATCCTAACCCGTACGCTAACACTAAACCGTACCCTAACACATACGCACACCCTAAACCGTTGTCGTACCCTAAACTGTCCCCTAAACCGTCCCCGTCACCTAACCCTAACCCTAACCCTAACCCTAACCCTTACCCGAAGCCTTACACTAACCCATCCCCTAATCCTAACCCGTACGCTAACCGTAACCCATACCCTAACACGTATGCTCATCCTAAACCGTTCACGTACCCTAACCTGTACCCTAAACCATCCCCGTCCCCTATCCCTAACCCTAACCCTAACCCTAACCCTTACCCGAAGCCTTACCCTAACCCGTCCCCTAATCCTAACCCGTACGCTAACACTGACAATTACCCTAACACGTACGCTCACCCTAAAACGTTGTCGTACCCTAACCTGTCCCCTAAACCGTCCCCGTCCCCTAACCCTAACCCTAACTCTAACCATAAACCTAACCCTAAACCTTACCCGAAGCCTTACCCTAACCCGTGCCCTAATCCTAACCCGTACGCTAACACTAACCCGTACCCTAACACGTACGCTCACCCTAAACCGTTGTCGTACACTAACCTGTCCCCTAAACCGTCCCCGTTCCCTAACCCTAACCCTAACTCTAACCATAAACCTAACCCTAAACCTTACCCGAAGCCTTACCCTAACCCGTCCCCTAATCCTAACCCGTAGGCTAACACTCACCCGTACCCTAACACGTACGCTCACCCTAAACCATTGTCGTACCCGAACCTGTCCCCTAAATCGTCCCCGTCCCCTAACACTAACCCTAACGCTAACCCTAACCCTAAACCTTACCCGAAGCCTTACCCTAACGCGTCCCCTAATCCTAACCCATACGCTAACCCTAACACTAACCCTAAACCTTACCCGAAACCTTACCATAAACCGTCCCCTATTCCTAACATGTACGCCCTCACTAAACCTTACCCTAACACATACGCTCACCCTAAACCATTGTCGTACCCTAACCTGTCCCCTAAACCGTCCCCGTCCCTGTCCCCTAACCCAAACCCTAACCATAACCCTAACACTTACCCGAAGCCTTACCCTAACCCGTCCCCTAATCCTAACCCGTACGCTAACACTAACCCATACCCTAACATGTACGCTCACCCTAAACCGTTGTCGAACACTAACCTGTCCACTAAACCGGCCCCTAACCCTAACCCAACCCTAACCCTATCCCTAACCCTAACCCTTACCCGAAGCCTTACCCTAACCCGTCCCCTAATGCTAACTCGTACGCTAACACTGACCCGTACCCTAACACATACGCTCACCCTAAACCGTTGTCGTACCCTAACCTGTCCCCTAAACCGTCCCCGTCCCCTAACCCTAACCCTAACCCTAACCATAAACCTAACCCTAACCCTTACCCGAAGCCTTACCCTAACCCGTGCCCTAATCCTAACCCGTACGCTAACACTAACCCGTACCCTAACACGTACGCTCACCCTAAACCGTTGTCGTACACTAACCTGTCCCCTAAACCGTCCCTGTTCCCTAACCCTAACCCTAACCCTAACTCTAACCCTAACCCTAACACTTACCCGAAGCGTTACCCTAACCCGTCCCCTAATCCTAACCCGTACGCTAACACTAACACGTACCCTAACACGTACGCTTACCCTAAACCGTTGTCGTACCCTAACCTGTTCCCTAAACCATCCCCGTCCCCTAACCCTAACCCTAACCATAACCCTAAACCTTACCCGTAGCCTTACACTTACCCGTCCCCTAATCCTAACCCGTACGATAACAGTAACCCGTACCCTAACACGTACACTCACCCTAAACAGTTGTTGTACCCTAACATGTCCCCTAAACCGTCGCCGTCCCCTAACCCTAACCCTAACCCTAACTCTAACCCTAAACCTTACCCGAAGCCTTACCCTCACCCGTCCCTTAATCCTAACCCATACGCTAACGCTAACCCATACCCTAACACGTACGCTCACCCTAAACCGTTGTCGTACCCTAACCTGTCCCCTAAACCGTGCCGTCCCCTAACCCTAACCCTAACACTAACCCTAAACCTTACCTGAAGCCTTACTCTAACCCGTCCCCTAATCCTAACACGTAGGCTAACACTAACACGTACGCTCACCCTAAACCGTTGTCGTACACTAACCTGTCCCCTAAACCGTCCCCGTCCCCTAACCCTAACCCTAACCCTAACCCTAACCCTTACCCAAAGCCATACCCTAACCCGTCACCTAATCCTAACCCGTAGGCTAACACTAACCCGTACCCTAACACGTACGCTCACCCTAAACCGTTGACGTACCCTAAACTGTCCCCTAAATCGTCCCCGTCCCCTAACCCTAACCCTTACCCGAAGCCTTACCCTAACCCGTCCCCTAATCCTAACCCGTACGCTAACCCTAAACCTAACCCTAACCCTTACCCGTAGCTTTACACTAACTCGTCCCCTAATCCTAACCCGTACGCTAACACTAAACCGAACCCTAACACGTACGCTCACACTAAACTATAGTCGTACCCTAACCTTTCCCCTAAACCTTCCCCGTCCCCTAACCCTAACCCTAAACCTAACCCTAACACTTACCCGAAGCCTTACCCTAACCCGTTCCCTAATCCTAACCCATAGGCTAACACTAACCCATACCCTAACACGTACTCTCACCCTAAACAGTTGTCGTACCCTAACCTGTCCCCTAAACCGTCGCCGTCCCCGTCCCCTAACCCTAACCCTAACCCTAACACTTACCCGAAGCCTTACCCTTACCCGTCCCCTAATCCTAACCCGTACGCTAACACTAAACCGTACCCTAACACGTACGCTCACCCTAAACCGTTGTCGTACCCTAACCTGTCCCCTAAACCGTCCCTGTTCCCTAACCCTAACCCTAACCCTAACCCTTACCCGAAGCCTTACACTAACCCGTCCCCTAATCCTAACTCGTACGCTAACACTAACCCGTACCCTAGCACGTACGCTCACCCTAAACCGTTGTGGTACACTAATCTGTCCCCTAAACCGTCCCAGTCCCCTAACCCTAACCCTAACTCTAACCCTAACCTTAACCCTTACCCGAAGGCTTACCCTTACCCGTCCCCTAATCCTATCCCGTACGCTAACACTAAACCGTACCCTAACACGTACGCTCAACCTAAACCGTTGTCGTACCCTAACCTGTCCCCTAAACCGTCCCCGTCCCCGTCCCCTAACCCTAACCCTAACCCTTACTGTAAGTGTTACCCTAAACCGTCCACTAATCCTAACCCGTACGCTAACACTAACCCGTACCCTAACACATACGCTCACCCTAAACCGTTTTCGTACCCTAACCTGTCCCCTAAACCGTCTCCATCCCCTAACCCTAACCCTAACCCTAACCCTAACCCTTACCCGAAGCCTTACACTAAACCGTCCCCTAATCGTAAACCGTACGCTAACACTAACCCGTACCCTAACACGTACGCTAACCCTAAACCGTTGTCGTACACTAACATGTCCCCTAAACCGTCCCCGTCCCCTAACCCTAACCCTAACCCTAACACTTACCCGAAGCCTTACCCTTACCCGTCCCCAAATCCTAACCCGTACACTAACACTAAACCGTACCCTAACACGTACGCTCACCCTAAACCGTTGTCATACCCTAACCTGTCCCCTAAATCGTCCGAGTCCCCTAATGCTAACCCTAACCCTAACCCAAACCCTTACCCGAAACCTTACCCTCACACTTCCCCAATCCTAACCCGTACGCTAACACTAACCCGTACCCTAACGCGTACGCTCACCCTAAACCGTTGTCATACCCTAACCTGTTCCCTAAATCATCCCCGTCCCCGTCCCCTAACCCTAACCCTAACCGTAAACCTTACCCGAAGCCTTACCCTAACCCGTCCCCTAATCCTAACCCGTAGGCTAACACTCACCCGTACCCTAACACGTACGCTCACCCTAAACCATTGTCGTACCCGAACCTGTCCCCTAAATCGTCCCCGTCCCCTAACACTAACCCTAACGCTAACCCTAACCCTAAACCTTACCCGAAGCCTTACCCTAACGCGTCCCCTAATCCTAACCCGTACGCTAACCCTAACACTAACCCTAAACCTTACCCGAAACCTTACCATAAACCGTCCCCTATACCTAACATGTACGCCCTCACTAAACCTTACCCTAACACATACGCTCACCCTAAACCATTGTCGTACCCTAACCTGTCCCCTAAACCGTCCCCGTCCCTGTCCCCTAACCCAAACCCTAACCATAACCCTAACACTTACCCGAAGCCTTACCCTAACCCGTCCCCTAATCCTAACCCGTACGCTAACACTAACCCATACCCTAACATGTACGCTCACCCTAAACCGTTGTCGAACACTAACCTGTCCACTAAACCGGCCCCTAACCCTAACCCAACCCTAACCCTATCCCTAACCCTAACCCTTACCCGAAGCCTTACCCTAACCCGTCCCCTAATGCTAACTCGTACGCTAACACTGACCCGTACCCTAACACATACGCTCACCCTAAACCGTTGTCGTACCCTAACCTGTCCCCTAAACCGTCCCCGTCCCCTAACCCTAACACTAACCCTAAACCTTACCAGAAGCCTTACCCTAACCCGTCCCCTAATCCTAACCCGTACGCTAACACTAAACCGTACTCTACCACGCACGCTCACCCTAAACCGTTGTCATACCCTAACCTGTCCCCTAAACCATCCCCGTCCCCGTCCCCTAACCCTAACCCTAACCCTTACCCGAAGCCTTACTCTAACCCGTCCCCTACTCCTAACCCGTACGCTAACAATATCCCGTACCCTAACACGTACGCTCACCCTAAACCGTTGTCGGACCCTAACCTGTCCCCTAAACCGTCCCCATCCCCTAACCCTAACCCTAAACCTGACTATAACCCTAACCCTTTCCTGAAGCTTTACCCTAACCCGTCCCGTAATCCTAAACTGTACGCTAACACTAACCCCTACCCTAACACGTACGCTCACCCTAAACCGTTGTCGTACACGAAACTGTCCCCTAAATCGTCCACGTCCCCTAACCCTAACCCTAACCCTAAACCCTACCCGAAGCCTTACCCTAAACCGTCCCCTAATCCTAATCCGTACGCTAACACTAACCCGTACCCTAACACGTACGCTCACGCTAAACCATTGTCGTACACGAACCTGTCCCCTAAACCGTCCCCATCCCCGTCCCCTAAACCTAACCCTCACCCTAACCCTAACCCTTACCCGAAGCCTTACCCTAACCTGTCCCCTAATCCTAACACGTAGGCTAACACTAACCCGAACCCTAACACCTATACTCACCCTAAAACGTTGTCGTACCCTAACCTGTCCCCTAAACCGTCCCCGTCCCCTAACCCTAACCCTAACCCTAACACTTACCCGAAGCCTTAGCCTAACCCATCCCCTAATCCTGACCGGTACGCTAACACTAACCCGTACTCTTACACGTACGCTCACCCTAAACCGTTGTCGTATCCTAACCTGTCCCCTAAACCGCCCCCGTCTCCTAACCCTAACCCTAACCCTAACCCTAACCCTTACCCGAAGCCTTACCCTAACCCGTCCTCTAATCCTAAACCCTACGCTAACACTAACCCGTACCCTAACACGTACGCTCACCCTAAACCGTTGTCGTATCCTAACCTGTCCCCTAAACCAACCCCGTCCCCTAACCCTAAACCTAACCCTAACCCTAACACTTACCCGAAGCCTTACCCTAACCCGTCCCCTAATCCTAACCCATACGATAACACTAACCCATGCCCTAACACGTACGCTCACCCTAAACTGTTGTCGTACCCTAACCTGTCCCCTAAACCGTCCCCGTCCCCTAACCCAAACCCCAACCCTAACACTAAACCTTACCCGAAGCCTTACCCTAACCCGTCCCCTAATCCTAACACGTACGCTAACACTAACCCGTACCCTAACACGTACGCTCACCCTAAACCGTTGTCGTACCCTAACCTGTCCCCTAAACCGTCCCCGTCCCCTAATCCTAACCCTAACCCTTTCCCGAAGCCTTACCCTAACCCGTCTCATAATCCTAACCCGTACGCTAACACTAAACTGTACCCTAACACATACGCACACCCTAAACCGTTGTCATACCCTAAACTGTCCCCTAAACCGTCCCCGTCCCCCAACCCTAACCATAACCCTAACCCTAAGACTTACTCGAAGCCTTACCCTAACCCGTCCCCTAATTCTAACCGGTACGCTAACACTAACCCTTACCCTAACATGTACAATCACCCTAAACTTTTGTCGTACCCTAACCTATCCCCTAAACCGTCCCCATCCCCTAACCCTAACACTAACCCTAACCCTAACCCTTAACCGAAGTCTTCCCCTAACCCGTCCCCTAATCCTAACCCGTACGTTAACACTAACCCGTACCCTAACATGTACAATCACCCTACACCGTTTTCGTACCCTAACCTGTCACCTAAACCGTCCCCGTCCACTAACTCTAACCCTAACCCTAACCCTAACCCTTACCCGAAGCCTTACCCTAACCCGTCCCCTAATCCTAACCCATACGCTAACACTAACCCGTACCCTAACACGTACGCTCACCCTAAACCGTTGTCTACCCTATCCTGTCCCCTAAACCGTCCCTGTCCCCTAACCGTAACCCTAAGCCTAAACTTTACCCGAAGCCTTACCCTAACCCGTCCCCTAATCCTAACCCGTACGCTAACACCTACGCTCACCCTAAACCGTTGTTGTACCCTAACCTGTCCCCTAAACCGTCCCCATCCCCTAACCCTAACCCTAACCCTAACCCTAAACCTTACCGGAAGCCTTAACCTAACCCATCCCCTAATCCTAACCCGTACGCTAACACTAACACATACCCTAACACGTATGCTCACCCTAAACCGTTGTCGTACCCTAACCTCTCCCCTAAACCATCCCCGTCCCCTAACCCTAACAATAACCCTAAACCTAAACCTTACCCAAAGCCTTACCTAAACCCGTCCCATAATCCTAACCCGTACGCTAACACTAATCCATACCCTAACACGTACACTCACCCTAAATCTTTGTCCTACAATAACCTGTCCCTTAAACCGTCCCCATCCGCTAACCCTAACCCTAACCCTAAACCTAACCCTTACCCGAAGCCTTACCCTAACCCGTCCCCTAATCCTAACCCTTACGCTAACACTAACCCATACCATAACACGTACGCTCACCCTAAACCGTTTTCGTACCCTAACCTGTCCCCTAAACCGTCCCCGTCCCCCAACCCTAACCCTAACCCTAAGCCTTACCCGAAGCCTTAAACTAACCTGTCCCCTAATCCTAACCGGTACGCTAACACTAACCCGTACCCTAACACGTACGCTCACCCTAAACGGTTGCGGTACCCTAAACTGTCACCTAAACCGTCCCCGTCCGTCCCCTATCCCTAACCCTAACCCTAACCCTAACACTTACCCGAAGCCTTACCCTAAACCGTCCCCTAATCCTAACCCGTACGTTAACACTAAACCTTACCCTAACATGTACAATCACCCTAAACCGTTGTCATACCCTAACCTGTCCCTTAAACCGTCCCCATCCCCTGACCCTAACACTAACCCTAACCCTAACCCTAACAATTAACCGAAGACTTCCCCTAACCCATCCCGTAATCCTAACCCGGACACTAACACTAACCCGTACCCTAACACGAATGCTCAACCTAAACCGTTTTCGTACCCCAACCTGTCCCCTAAAGAATCCCAATCCCCTAACCCTAACCCTAACCCTTACCCTTACCCGAATCCTTACCCAAACCCGGCCCCTAATCCTAACTCGTACGCTAAAACTAAACTGTACCCTAACACATACGCTCACCCTAAAACGTTGTCGTACCCTAAACTGTAACCTAAACCATCCCCGTCCCCTAACCCTAACCCTAACCCTAACCGGTCCCCTAAACCGTACCCGTCCCCGTCCCCTGACCCTAACCCTAACGCTAACCCTTACCCGAAGCCTTACACTAACCCGTCCCCTAATCCTGACCCGTACGCTAACACTAACCCGTACCCTAATACGTACGCTCACCCTAAACCGTTGTCGTATCCTAAACTTTCCCTTAAACCATCCCCGTCCCCTAACCCTAACACTAACCCTATCCCTAAACCTAACCCTTACCAGAAGCCTTACCTGAACCCGTCCCCTAATACTAAGCCGTACGCTAACACTAAACAGTACCCTAACACGTACACTCACCCTAAACCGTTGTCGTATCCTAACCTTTCCCCTAAACCGTCCCCGTCCCCTAACCCTAACACTAACCCTTTCCCTAACCCTAACCCTTACCCGAAGCCTTACCCTGACCGGTCACCTAATACGAACCCGTACGCTAACACTAACCCGTAGCCTAACACGTACGCTCACCCTAAACCGTTGCCGTACCCTAACCTGTCCCCTAAACCGTCCCCGTCCCCTAACCCTAACCGTCAACCTAACCCTAAACATTACCTGAAGCCTTACCCTAACCCGTCCCCTAATCCTAACCCGTACGCTAACACTAAACCGTAACCTAACACCTACACTCACCCTAAAACGTTGTCGTATCCTAACCTGTCCCCTAAACCCTCCCCGTCCCCTAACCATAACACTAAACTTAACCCTAAACCTTACCTGAAGCCTTACCCAAACCCGTCCCCTAATCCTAACCCGTACGCTAACACTAAACGGTAACCTAACACCTACACTCACCCTAAAACGTTGTCGTATCCTAACCTGTCCCCTAAACCGTCCCCGTCCCCTAACCCTAACCCTAACACTAACCCTAACCCTTACCCGTAGCCCTAACCTAACCCATAGGCTAACAGTAAACCGTAGCCTAACACGTACGATCACCCTAAACATTTGTCGTACCATAACCTGTCCCCTAAACTGTCCCCGTCCCCGTCACCTAATCCTAACACTAACCCTAAACCTAACACTTACCCGAAGCCATACCCTAACCCGTCCCCTAATCCTAACCCGTACCCTAACACGTACGCTCACCCTAAACCATTGTCGTACCCTAAACTGTGACCTACACCGTCCCCGTCCCCGTCCCCTAACCCTAACCCTAAGCCTAACCCTTACCCGAATCCTTACCATAACCCGTCCCCTACTCCGAACACGTACGATAACACTAACCCGTACCCAACACGTACGATCACCCTAAACCGTTGTCGTAACCTAACCTGTCCCCTAAACCTTCCCCGTCCCCTAACCTTAACCCTAACCCTAATCCTAAACCTGAACCTTACCCGAAACCTACCCTAACCCGTCCCCTAATCCTAACACGTACGCTAACACTAACCCGTACCATAACACGTACGCTCACCCTAACACTTTGTCGTACACTAACCTGTCCCTTAAACCGTCCCCATCCGCTAACCCTAACCCTAACCCTAACCCTAAAACTTACCCGAAGCCTTACCCTAACCCGTCACATAATCCTAACCCGTATGCTAACACTAACCCATACCCTAACAGGTACGCTCACCCTAAACTGTTTTCATACCCTAACCTGACCTCTAAACCGTCCCCGTCCCCCAATCCTAACCCTAACCCTAACCCTAAGACTTCCTCAAAGCCTTACCCTAACCCGTCCCCTAATCCTAACCGGTACGCTAACACTAACCCTTACCCTAACATGTACAATCACCCTAAACCTTTGTCGTACCCTAACCTGTCCCCTAAACCGTCCTCATCGCCTAAACCTAACACTAACCTAACCCTAACCCTTAACCGAAGTCTTCCCCTAACCCGTCCCCTAATCCTAACCCGTACGTTAACACTAACCCGTACCCTAACATGTACAATCACCCTACACCGTTTTCTTACCCTAACCTGTCCCCTAAACCGTCCCCGTCCCCGTCCCCTAACCCTAACCCTAACCCTAACCCTTACCCGAAGCCTTACCCTAACCCGTCCCCTAATCCTAACCCGTACGCTAACACTAACCAGTACCCTAACACGTACGCTCACCCTAAACCGTTTTCGTACCCTATCCTGTCCCCTAAACCGTCCCCGTCCCCTAACCGTAACCCTAAGCCTAAACTTTACCCGAAGCCTTACGCTAACCCGTCCCCTAATCCTAACCCGTACGCTAACACCTACGCTCACCCTAAACCGTTGTTGTACCCTAACCTGTCCCCTAAACCGTCCCCATCCCCTAACCCTAACCCTAACCCTAACCCTAAACCTTACCGGAAGCCTTACCCTAACCCATCCCCTAATCCTAACCCGTACGCTAACACTAACACATACCCTAACACGTATGCTCACCCTAAACCGTTGTCGTACCCTAACCTTTCCCCTAAACCATCCCCGTCCCCTAACCCTAACCCTAACCCTAATCCTAAACCTGAACCTTACCCGAAACCTTACCCTAACCCGTCCCCTAATCCTAACACGTACGCTAACACTAACCCGTACCCTAACACGTACGCTCACCCTAAAACTTTGTCGTACACTAACCTGTCCCTTAAACCGTCCCCATCCGCTAACCATAACCCTCACCCTAACCCTAAAACTTACCCGAAGCCTTACCCTAACCCGTCACATAATCCTAACCTGTATGCTAACACTAACTCATACCCTAACAGGTACGCTCACCCTAAACTGTTTTCATACCCTAACCTGTCCCCTAAACCGTCCCCGTCCCCCAACCCTAACCCTAACCCTAAGCCTTGCCCGAAGCCTTAAACTAACCTGTCCCCTAATTCTAACCGGTACGCTAACACTAACCCGTACCCTAACACGTACGCTCACCCTAAACGGTTGTGGTACCCTAAACTGTCACCTAAACCGTCCCCGTCCGTCCCCTATCCCTAACCCTAACCCTAACCCTAACACTTACCCGAAGCCTTACCCTAAACCGTCCCCTAATCCTAACCTGTATGTTAACACTAAACCTTACCCTAACATGTACAATCAACCTAAATCGTTGTCGTACCCTAACCTGTCCCTTAAACCGTCCCCATCCCCTAACCCTAACACTAACCCTAACCCTAACCCTAACAATTAACCGAAGACTTCCCCTAACCCATCCCGTAATCCTAACCCGGACCCTAACACTAACCCGTACCCTAACACGAATGCTCAACCTAAACCGTTTTCGTACCCCAACCTGTCCCCTAAAGAATCCCCATCCCCTAACCCTAACCCTAACCCTTACCCTTACACAAATCCTTACCCAAACCCGGCCCCTAATCCTAACTCGTACGCTAAAACTAAACCGTACCCTAACACGTACGCTCACCCTAAAACGTTGTCGTACCCTAAGCTGTCACCTAAACCATCCCCGTCCCCAAACCCTAACCCTAACCCTAACCGGTCCCCTAAACCGTCCCCGTCCCCGTCCCCTGACCCTAACCCTAACGCTAACCCTTACCCGAAGCCTTACCCTAACCCGTCCCCTAATCCTAACCCGTACGCTAACACTAACCCGTACGCTAACACGTACGCTCACCCTAAACCGTTGTCGTATCCTAACCTTTACCTTAAACCATCCCCGTCCCCTAACCCTAACATTAACCCTATCCCTAAACCTAAGCCTTACCAGAAGCCTTACCCTAACCCGTCCCCTAATACTAAGCCGTACGCTAACACTAAACAGTACCCTAACACGTACACTCACCCTAAAACGTTGTCGTAACCTAACCTGTCCCCTAAACCGTCCCAGTCCACTAACCCTAACCCTAAACCTAACACTAACCCTAACCCTTACCCGAAGCCTTACCCTAACCCGTCCCCTAATCCTAACCCATACGCTAACACTAACCCGTACCCTAACACTTACGCTCACAGTAAACCATTGTCGTACCCTAACCTGTCCCCTAAACTGTCCCCGTCCCATAACCCTAACCCTAACCCTAACCCTTACCCGAAGCCTTACACTAACCCATCCCCTAATCCTTACCCGTACGCTAACACTAACCCATACCTTAACACGCACGCTCACCCTAAACCGTTGTCGTACCCTAACATGTCCCCTAAACCGTCCCTGTCCCCTAACCCTAACCCTAACACTAACCCTAAACCTAACCCTTACCCGAAGCCTTACCCTAAACCATCCCCTAATCCTAACCCGTACGCTAACACTAACCCATACCCTAACACGTACGCCGACCCTAAACCGTTGTCGTACCCTAACCTGTCCCCTAAACTGTCCCCATCCCTTAATCCTAACCCTAAACCTTATCCGAAGGCTTACCCTAACCAGTCCCCTAATCCTAACCCGTACGCTAACACTAACCCGTACCGTAACACGTACGCTAACCCTAAACCGTTGTCGTACCCTAACCTGTCCCCTAAACCGTCCCCATCCCCTAACCATAACCATAATCCTAACCCTTACCCGAAGCCTTACCCTAACCCGTCCCCTAATCCTAACCCGTACGCTAACACTAACCCGTACCCTAATGTAGGCTCACCCTACACCGTTTTCGTACACTAACCTGTCCCCTAAACAGTCCCCGTCCCCTAATCCTAACCCTAACCCTAACCCTAACCGTAAACCTAAACCTTACCCGAAGCCTTACACTAACCCGTCCCCAAATCCTAACCCGTACGCTAACACTAACCCGTACCCTAACACATACACTCACCCTAAACCATTGTCGTATCCTAACCTATCCCCTAAACCGTCCCCATCCCCTAACCCTAACCGTATCCCTAACACTAACCATTATGCGAAGCCTTACCCTAACCCGTCACCTAATCCTAACCCGTACGCTAACACTAACCCGTACCCTAAAACGTAAACTCACCCTAAACCGTTGCCGTACCCTAACCTGTCTCCTAAACCGTCCCCGTCCCCTAAACCTAACCCTAACCCTAACCCTAACCCTTACCTGAAGCCTTACACTAAACTGTCACCTAATCCTAACCCGTACGCTAACACTAACCCGTACCCTAACAGGTACCCACACCCTAAACCGTTGTCGTACCCTAACTTGTCACCTAAACTGTCCTCGTCCCCTAACCCTAACCCTAACCCTAACCCTAACCCTAACACTTACCCGAAGCCTTACCCTAACCCATCCCCTAATCCTAACCATTACATTAACACTAAATCTTACCCTAACATGTACAATCACCCTAAACCGTTGTCGTACCCTAACCTGTCCCCTAAACCGTCCCCATCCCCTAACCCTAACAATAACCCTAACCCTAACCCTAACATTTAACCGAAGCCTTCCTATAACACGTCCCGTAATCCTAACCCGTACCCTAACACTAACCCGTACCCTAACACGTATGCTCAACCTAAACCGTTTTCGTACCCCAACCTGTCCCCTAAACAGTCCCCATCCCCGAACCCTAACCCTAACCCTAACCCTTACCCTTACCCGAATCCTTACCCAAACACGTCCCCTAATCCTAACTCGTACGCTAAAACTAAACCATACCCTAACACGTACGCTCACCCTAAACCGTTGTCCTACCCTAACCTGTAACCTAAACCGTCCCCATCCCCTAACCCTAACCCTAACCCTAACCGGTCCCCTAAACCGTCCCCGTCCCTGTCCCCTGACCCTAACCCTAACGCTAACCCTTACCCGAAACCTTACACTAACCCGTCCCCTAATCCTAACCCGTAAGCTAACACTAACCCGTACCCTAACACGTACGCTTACCCTAAAACATTGTCGTACCCTAACCTGTCCCCTAAAGCGTCCCTGTCCCCTATCCCTAACCCTAACCATAACAATAACCCTTACCCGAAGCCTGAACGTAACCCGTCCCCTAATCCTAACCCGTACGCTAACACTAACCCATACCTTAACACGTACGCTCACCCTAAACCGTTTTCGTAACCTAACGTGTCCCCTAAACCATCCCCGTCCCCTAATACTAACCCTAACTATAACCCAACCCTAACACTTACCCGAAGCCTTACCCTAACACATTCCCTAATCCTAACCCGTACGCTAACACTAACCCGTACCCTAACACGTACGCTCACCCTAAACCGTTGTCGTACCCTAACATGTCCCATAAACCGTCCCCGTCCCCTAACCCTAAACCTATCCCTAACCCTAACCCTTACCCGAAGCCTTACCCTAACCCGTCCCCTAATCCTAAACCGTACGCTAAAACTAACCCATACCCTAACACGTACGCTCACCCTAAACCATTCTCGTAACCTAACCTATCCTCTAAACCGTCCCCGTCCCCTAACCCTAACCCCAACCCTAACCCTAACCCTTACCCGCAGCCTTACCCTAACCCGTGCCCTAAACCTAACCCGTACACTAACACTAACCAGTACCCTAACACGTACGCTTAACCTAAACCCTTGTCGTACACTAACCTGTCCCCTAAACTGTCCCCGTCCTCTAATCCTAACCCTAACCCTAAACCTAACCCTAGCCCTTACCCTAAGCCTTAGGCTAACCCATCCCCTAATCCTAACCCGTACGCTAACACTAACCCGTACTCTTACACGTACGCTCACCCTAAACCGTTTTCGTATCCTAACCTGTCCCCTAAACCGTCCCCGTCTCCTAACCCTAACCCTAACCCTAACCCTAACCCTTACCCGAAGCCTTACCCTAACCCGTCCTCTAATCCTAACCCCTACGCTAACACTAACCCGTTCCCTAACACGTACGCTCACCCTAAACCGTTGACGTATCCTAACCTGTCCCCTAAACCAACCCCGTCCCCTAACCCTAAACCTAACCCTAACTCTAACCCTTACCCGAAGCCTTACCCTAACCCGTCCCCTAATCCTAACCCATACGATAACACTAACCCATGCCCTAACACGTACGCTCACCCTAAACCGTTGTCGTACCCTAACCTGTCCCCTAAACCGTCCCCGTCCCCTAACCCTAACCCTAAACCTTTCCCGAAGCCTTACCCTAACCCGTCTCCTAATCCTAACCCGTACGCTAACACTAAACCGTACCCTAACACATACGCACACCCTAAACCGTTGTCGTACCCTAAACTGTCCCCTAAACCGTCCCCGTCACCTAACCCTAACCCTAACCCTAACCCTAACCCTAACCCTTACCCAAAGCCTTACACTAACCCATCCCCTAATCCTAACCCGTACGCTAACCCTAACCCATACCCTAACACGTATGCTCATCCTAAACCGTTCTCGTACCCTAACCTGTACCCTAAACCATCCCCGTCCCCTATCCCTAACCCTAACCCTAACCCTAACCCTTACCCGAAGCCTTACCCTAACCCGTCCCCTAATCCTAACCCGTACGCTAACACTGACAATTACCCTAACACGTACGCTCACCCTAAAACGTTGTCGTACCCTAACCTGTCCCCTAAACCGTCCCCGTCCCCTAACCCTAACCCTAACCCTAACCATAAACCTAACCCTAACCCTTACCCGAAGCCTTACCCTAACCCGTGCCCTAATCCTAACCCGTACGCTAACACTAACCCGTACCCTAACACGTACGCTCAACCTAAACCGTTGTCGTACACTAACCTGTCCCCTAAACCGTCCCTGTTCCCTAACCCTAACCCTAACCCTAACTCTAACCCTAACCCTAACACTTACCCGAAGCCTTACCCTAACCCGTCCCCTAATCCTAACCCGTACGCTAACACTAACACGTACCCTAACACGTACGCTTACCCTAAACCGTTGTCGTACCCTAACCTGTTCCCTAAACCATCCCCGTCCCCTAACCCTAACCCTAACCATAACCCTAAACCTTACCC
Source organism: Phocoena phocoena (assembly GCF_963924675.1). Taxonomy (NCBI): domain Eukaryota; kingdom Metazoa; phylum Chordata; class Mammalia; order Artiodactyla; family Phocoenidae; genus Phocoena; species Phocoena phocoena. The sequence continues at coordinate 1,034,936 of NW_027077596.1, read as the reverse complement.
GCAGCCTTACACTTACCCGTCCCCTAATCCTAACCCGTACGATAACAGTAACCCGTACCCTAACACGTACACTCACCCTAAACAGTTGTTGTACCCTAACATGTCCCCTAAACCGTCGCCGTCCCCTAACCCTAACCCTAACCCTAACTCTAACCCTAACCCTTACCCGAAGCCTTACCCTCACCCGTCCCTTAATCCTAACCCATACGCTAACGCTAACCCATACCCTAACACGTACGCTCACCCTAAACCGTTGTCGTACCCTAACCTGTCCCCTAAACCGTCCCCGTCCCCTAACCCTAACCCTAACACTAACCCTAAACCTTACCTGAAGCCTTACTCTAACCCGTCCCCTAATCCTAACACGTAGGCTAACACTAACACGTACGCTCACCCTAAACCGTTGTCGTACACTAACCTGTCCCCTAAACCGTCCCCGTCCCCTAACCCTAACCCTAACCCTAACCCTAACCCTTACCCAAAGCCATACCCTAACCCGTCACCTAATCCTAACCCGTAGGCTAACACTAACCCGTACCCTAACACGTACGCTCACCCTAAACCGTTGACGTACACTAAACTGTCCCCTAAATCGTCCCCGTCCCCTAACCCTAACCCTTACCCGAAGCCTTACCCTAACCCGTCCCCTAATCCTAACCCGTACGCTAACCCTAAACCTAACCCTAACCCTTACCCGTAGCTTTACACTAACTCGTCCCCTAATCCTAACCCGTACGCTAACACTAAACCGAACCCTAACACGTACGTTCACACTAAACTATAGTCGTACCCTAACCTTTCCCCTAAACCTTCCCCGTCCCCTAACCCTAACCCTAAACCTAACCCTAACACTTACCCGAAGCCTTACCCTAACCCGTTCCCTAATCCTAACCCATAGGCTAACACTAACCCATACCCTAAAACGTACTCTCACCCTAAACAGTTGTCGTACCCTAACCTGTCCCCTAAACCGTCGCCGTCCCCGTCCCCTAACCCTAACCCTAACCCTAACACTTACCCGAAGCCTTACCCTTACCCGTCCCCTAATCCTAACCCGTACGCTAACACTAAACTGTACCCTAACACGTACGCTCACCCTAAACCGTTGTCGTACCCTAACCTGTCCCCTAAACCGTCCCTGTTCCCTAACCCTAACCCTAACCCTAACCCTTACCCGAAGCCTTACACTAACCCGTCCCCTAATCCTAACTCGTACGCTAACACTAACCCGTACCCTAGCACGTACGCTCACCCTAAACCGTTTTGGTACCCTAATCTGTCCCCTAAACCGTCCCAGTCCCCTAACCCTAACCCTAACTCTAACCCTAACCTTAACCCTTACCCGAAGCCTTACCCTTACCCGTCCCCTAATCCTATCCCGTACGCTAACACTAAACCGTACCCTAACACGTACGCTCAACCTAAACCGTTGTCGTACCCTAACCTGTCCCCTAAACCGTCCCCGTCCCCGTCCCCTAACCCTAACCCTAACCCTTACTGTAAGTGTTACCCTAAACCGTCCACTAATCCTAACCCGTACGCTAACACTAACCCGTACCCTAACACATACGCTCACCCTAAACCGTTGTCGTACCCTAACCTGTCCCCTAAACCGTCTCCATCCCCTAACCCTAACCCTAACCCTAACCCTAACCCTAACCCTTACCCGAAGCCTTACACTAAACCGTCCCCTAATCGTAAACCGTACGCTAAAACTAACCCGTACCCTAACACGTACGCTAACCCTAAACCGTTGTCGTACACTAACATGTCCCCTAAACCGTCCCCGTCCCCTAACCCTAACCCTAACCCTAACCCTTACCCGAAGCCTTACCCTTACCCGTCCCCTAATCCTAACCCGTACACTAACACTAAACCGTACCCTAACACGTACGCTCACCCTAAACCGTTGTCATACCCTAACCTGTCCCCTAAATCGTCCGAGTCCCCTAATGCTAACCCTAACCCTAACCCAAACCCTTACCCGAAACCTTACCCTCACACTTCCCCAATCCTAACCCGTACGCTAACACTAACCCGTACCCTAACGCGTACGCTCACCCTAAACCGTTGTCATACCCTAACCTGTTCCCTAAATCATCCCCGTCCCCGTCCCCTAACCCTAACCCTAACCGTAAACCTTACCCGAAGCCTTACCCTAACCCGTCCCCTAATCCTAACCCGTAGGCTAACACTCACCCGTACCCTAACACGTACGCTCACCCTAAACCATTGTCGTACCCGAACCTGTCCCCTAAATCGTCCCCGTCCCCTAACACTAACCCTAACGCTAACCCTAACCCTAAACCTTACCCGAAGCCTTACCCTAACGCGTCCCCTAATCCTAACCCGTACGCTAACCCTAACACTAACCCTAAACCTTACCCGAAACCTTACCATAAACCGTCCCCTATTCCTAACATGTACGCCCTCACTAAACCTTACCCTAACACATACGCTCACCCTAAACCATTGTCGTACCCTAACCTGTCCCCTAAACCGTCCCCGTCCCTGTCCCCTAACCCAAACCCTAACCATAACCCTAACACTTACCCGAAGCCTTACCCTAACCCGTCCCCTAATCCTAACCTGTACGCTAACACTAACCCATACCCTAACATGTACGCTCACCCTAAACCGTTGTCGAACACTAACCTGTCCCCTAAACCGGCCCCTAACCCTAACCCAACCCTAACCCTATCCCTAACCCTAACCCTTACCCGAAGCCTTACCCTAACCCGTCCCCTAATGCTAACTCGTACGCTAACACTGACCCGTACCCTAACACATACGCTCACCCTAAACCGTTGTCGTACCCTAACCTGTCCCCTAAACCGTCCCCGTCCCCTAACCCTAACACTAACCCTAAACCTTACCAGAAGCCTTACCCTAACCCGTCCCCTAATCCTAACCCGTACGCTAACACTAAACCGTACTCTACCACGCACGCTCACCCTAAACCGTTGTCGTACCCTAACCTGTCCCCTAAACCATCCCCGTCCCCGTCCCCTAACCCTAACCCTAACCCTAACCCTTACCTGAAGCCTTACTCTAACCCGTCCCCTAATCCTGACCCGTACGCTAACACTAACCCGTACCCTAATACGTACGCTCACCCTAAACCGTTGTCGTATCCTAAACTTTCCCTTAAACCATCCCCGTCCCCTAACCCTAACACTAACCCTATCCCTAAACCTAACCCTTACCAGAAGCCTTACCTGAACCCGTCCCCTAATACTAAGCCGTACGCTAACACTAAACAGTACCCTAACACGTACACTCACCCTAAACCGTTGTCGTATCCTAACCTTTCCCCTAAACCGTCCCCGTCCCCTAACCCTAACACTAACCCTTTCCCTAACCCTAACCCTTACCCGAAGCCTTACCCTGACCGGTCACCTAATACGAACCCGTACGCTAACACTAACCCGTAGCCTAACACGTACGCTCACCCTAAACCGTTGCCGTACCCTAACCTGTCCCCTAAACCGTCCCCGTCCCCTAACCCTAACCGTCAACCTAACCCTAAACATTACCTGAAGCCTTACCCTAACCCGTCCCCTAATCCTAACCCGTACGCTAACACTAAACCGTAACCTAACACCTACACTCACCCTAAAACGTTGTCGTATCCTAACCTGTCCCCTAAACCCTCCCCGTCCCCTAACCATAACACTAAACTTAACCCTAAACCTTACCTGAAGCCTTACCCAAACCCGTCCCCTAATCCTAACCCGTACGCTAACACTAAACGGTAACCTAACACCTACACTCACCCTAAAACGTTGTCGTATCCTAACCTGTCCCCTAAACCGTCCCCGTCCCCTAACCCTAACCCTAACACTAACCCTAACCCTTACCCGTAGCCCTAACCTAACCCATAGGCTAACAGTAAACCGTAGCCTAACACGTACGATCACCCTAAACATTTGTCGTACCATAACCTGTCCCCTAAACTGTCCCCGTCCCCGTCACCTAATCCTAACACTAACCCTAAACCTAACACTTACCCGAAGCCATACCCTAACCCGTCCCCTAATCCTAACCCGTACCCTAACACGTACGCTCACCCTAAACCATTGTCGTACCCTAAACTGTGACCTACACCGTCCCCGTCCCCGTCCCCTAACCCTAACCCTAAGCCTAACCCTTACCCGAATCCTTACCATAACCCGTCCCCTACTCCGAACACGTACGATAACACTAACCCGTACCCAACACGTACGATCACCCTAAACCGTTGTCGTAACCTAACCTGTCCCCTAAACCTTCCCCGTCCCCTAACCCTAACCCTAACCCTAATCCTAAACCTGAACCTTACCCGAAACCTACCCTAACCCGTCCCCTAATCCTAACACGTACGCTAACACTAACCCGTACCATAACACGTACGCTCACCCTAACACTTTGTCGTACACTAACCTGTCCCTTAAACCGTCCCCATCCGCTAACCCTAACCCTAACCCTAACCCTAAAACTTACCCGAAGCCTTACCCTAACCCGTCACATAATCCTAAACCGTATGCTAACACTAACCCATACCCTAACAGGTACGCTCACCCTAAACTGTTTTCATACCCTAACCTGACCTCTAAACCGTCCCCGTCCCCCAATCCTAACCCTAACCCTAACCCTAAGACTTCCTCAAAGCCTTACCCTAACCCGTCCCCTAATCCTAACCGGTACGCTAACACTAACCCTTACCCTAACATGTACAATCACCCTAAACCTTTGTCGTACCCTAACCTGTCCCCTAAACCGTCCCCATCGCCTAAACCTAACACTAACCTAACCCTAACCCTTAACCGAAGTCTTCCCCTAACCCGTCCCCTAATCCTAACCCGTACGTTAACACTAACCCGTACCCTAACATGTACAATCACCCTACACCGTTTTCTTACCCTAACCTGTCCCCTAAACCGTCCCCGTCCCCGTCCCCTAACCCTAACCCTAACCCTAACCCTTACCCGAAGCCTTACCCTAACCCGTCCCCTAATCGTAACCCGTACGCTAACACTAACCAGTACCCTAACACGTACGCTCACCCTAAACCGTTGTCGTACCCTATCCTGTCCCCTAAACCGTCCCCGTCCCCTAACCGTAACCCTAAGCCTAAACTTTACCCGAAGCCTTACGCTAACCCGTCCCCTAATCCTAACCCGTACGCTAACACCTACGCTCACCCTAAACCGTTGTTGTACCCTAACCTGTCCCCTAAACCGTCCCCATCCCCTAACCCTAACCCTAACCCTAACCCTAAACCTTACCGGAAGCCTTACCCTAACCCATCCCCTAATCCTAACCCGTACGCTAACACTAACACATACCCTAACACGTATGCTCACCCTAAACCGTTGTCGTACCCTAACCTTTCCCCTAAACCATCCCCGTCCCCTAACCCTAACCCTAACCCTAATCCTAAACCTGAACCTTACCCGAAACCTTACCCTAACCCGTCCCCTAATCCTAACACGTACGCTAACACTAACCCGTACCCTAACACGTACGCTCACCCTAAAACTTTGTCGTACACTAACCTGTCCCTTAAACCGTCCCCATCCGCTAACCATAACCCTAACCCTAACCCTAAAACTTACCCGAAGCCTTACCCTAACCCGTCACATAATCCTAACCCGTATGCTAACACTAACTCATACCCTAACAGGTACGCTCACCCTAAACTGTTTTCATACCCTAACCTGTCCCCTAAACCGTCCCCGTCCCCCAACCCTAACCCTAACCCTAAGCCTTGCCCGAAGCCTTAAACTAACCTGTCCCCTAATTCTAACCGGTACGCTAACACTAACCCGTACCCTAACACGTACGCTCACCCTAAACGGTTGTGGTACCCTAAACTGTCACCTAAACCGTCCCCGTCCGTCCCCTATCCCTAACCCTAACCCTAACCCTAACACTTACCCGAAGCCTTACCCTAAACCGTCCCCTAATCCTAACCTGTATGTTAACACTAAACCTTACCCTAACATGTACAATCAACCTAAATCGTTGTCGTACCCTAACCTGTCCCTTAAACCGTCCCCATCCCCTAACCCTAACACTAACCCTAACCCTAACCCTAACAATTAACCGAAGACTTCCCCTAACCCATCCCGTAATCCTAACCCGGACCCTAACACTAACCCGTACCCTAACACGAATGCTCAACCTAAACCGTTTTCGTACCCCAACCTGTCCCCTAAAGAATCCCCATCCCCTAACCCTAACCCTAACCCTTACCCTTACACAAATCCTTACCCAAACCCGGCCCCTAATCCTAACTCGTACGCTAAAACTAAACCGTACCCTAACACGTATGCTCACCCTAAAACGTTGTCGTACCCTAAGCTGTCACCTAAACCATCCCCGTCCCCAAACCCTAACCCTAACCCTAACCGGTCCCCTAAACCGTCCCCGTCCCCGTCCCCTGACCCTAACCCTAACGCTAACCCTTACCCGAAGCCTTACCCTAACCCGTCCCCTAATCCTAACCCGTACGCTAACACTAACCCGTACGCTAACACGTACGCTCACCCTAAACCGTTGTCGTATCCTAACCTTTCCCTTAAACCATCCCCGTCCCCTAACCCTAACATTAACCCTATCCCTAAACCTAAGCCTTACCAGAAGCCTTACCCTAACCCGTCCCCTAATACTAAGCCGTACGCTAACACTAAACAGTACCCTAACACGTACACTCACCCTAAAACGTTGTCGTACCCTAACCTGTCCCCTAAACCGTCCCAGTCCACTAACCCTAACCCTAAACCTAACACTAACCCTAACCCTTACCCGAAGCCTTACCCTAACCCGTCCCCTAATCCTAACCCATACGCTAACACTAACCCGTACCCTAACACTTACGCTCACAGTAAACCATTGTCGTACCCTAACCTGTCCCCTAAACTGTCCCCGTCCCATAACCCTAACCCTAACCCAAACCCTAACCCTTACCCGAAGCCTTACACTAACCCATCCCCTAATCCTTACCCGTACGCTAACACTAACCCATACCTTAACACGCACGCTCACCCTAAACCGTTGTCGTACCCTAACATGTCCCCTAAACCGTCCCTGTCCCCTAACCCTAACCCTAACACTAACCCTAAACCTAACCCTTACCCGAAGCCTTACCCTAAACCATCCCCTAATCCTAACCCGTACGCTAACACTAACCCATACCCTAACACGTACGCCGACCCTAAACCGTTGTCGTACCCTAACCTGTCCCCTAAACTGTCCCCATCCCTTAATCCTAACCCTAAACCTTATCCGAAGGCTTACCCTAACCAGTCCCCTAATCCTAACCCGTACGCTAACACTAACCCGTACCGTAACACGTACGCTAACCCTAAACCGTTGTCGTACCCTAACCTGTCCCCTAAACCGTCCCCATCCCCTAACCATAACCATAATCCTAACCCTTACCCGAAGCCTTACCCTAACCCGTCCCCTAATCCTAACCCGTACGCTAACACTAACCCGTACCCTAATGTAGGCTCACCCTACACCGTTTTCGTACACTAACCTGTCCCCTAAACAGTCCCCGTCCCCTAATCCTAACCCTAACCCTAACCCTAACCGTAAACCTAAACCTTACCCGAAGCCTTACACTAACCCGTCCCCAAATCCTAACCCGTACGCTAACACTAACCCGTACCCTAACACGTACGCTTACCCTAAACCATTGTCGTATCCTAACCTATCCCCTAAACCGTCCCCATCCCCTAACCCTAACCGTATCCCTAACACTAACCATTATGCGAAGCCTTACCCTAACCCGTCACCTAATCCTAACCCGTACGCTAACACTAACCCTTACCCTAAAACGTACACTCACCCTAAACCGTTGCCGTACCCTAACCTGTCTCCTAAACCGTCCCCGTCCCCTAAACCTAACCCTAACGCTAACCCTAACCCTTACCTGAAGCCTTACACTAAACTGTCACCTAATCCTAACCCGTACGCTAACACTAACCCGTACCCTAACAGGTACCCACACCCTAAACCGTTGTCGTACCCTAACTTGTCACCTAAACTGTCCTCGTCCCCTAACCCTAACCCTAACCCTAACCCTAACCCTAACACTTACCCGAAGCCTTACCCTAACCCATCCCCTAATCCTAACCATTACATTAACACTAAACCTTACCCTAACATGTACAATCACCCTAAACCGTTGTCGTACCCTAACCTGTCCCCTAAACCGTCCCCATCCCCTAACCCTAACAATAACCCTAACCCTAACCCTAACATTTAACCGAAGCCTTCCTATAACACGTCCCGTAATCCTAACCCGTACCCTAACACTAACCCGTACCCTAACACGTATGCTCAACCTAAACCGTTTTTGTACCCCAACCTGTCCCCTAAACAGTCCCCATCCCCGAACCCTAACCCTAACCCTAACCCTTACCCTTACCCGAATCCTTACCCAAACACGTCCCCTAATCCTAACTCGTACGCTAAAACTAAACCATACCCTAACACGTGAGCTCACCCTAAACCGTTGTCCTACCCTAACCTGTAACCTAAACCGTCCCCATCCCCTAACCCTAACCCTAACCCTAACCGGTCCCCTAAACCGTCCCCATCCCTGTCCCCTGACCCTAACCCTAACGCTAACCCTTACCCGAAACCTTACACTAACCCGTCCCCTAATCCTAACCCGTAAGCTAACACTAACCCGTACCCTAACACGTACGCTTACCCTAAAACATTGTCGTACCCTAACCTGTCCCCTAAAGCGTCCCTGTCCCCTATCCCTAACCCTAACCATAACAATAACCCTTACCCGAAGCCTGAACGTAACCCGTCCCCTAATCCTAACCCGTACGCTAACACTAACCCATACCTTAACACGTACGCTCACCCTAAACCGTTTTCGTAACCTAACGTGTCCCCTAAACCATCCCCGTCCCCTAATACTAACCCTAACTATAACCCAACCCTAACCCTTACCCGAAGCCTTACCCTAACACATTCCCTAATCCTAACCCGTACGCTAACACTAACCCGTACCCTAACACGTACGCTCACCCTAAACCGTTGTCGTACCCTAACATGTCCCATAAACCGTCCCCGTCCCCTAACCCTAAACCTATCCCTAACCCTAACCCTTACCCGAAGCCTTACCCTAACCCGTCCCCTAATCCTAAACCGTACGCTAAAACTAACCCATACCCTAACACGTACGCTCACCCTAAACCATTCTCGTAACCTAACCTATCCTCTAAACCGTCCCCGTCCCCTAACCCTAACCCCAACCCTAACCCTAACCCTTACCCGCAGCCTTACCCTAACCCGTGCCCTAAACCTAACCCGTACACTAACACTAACCAGTACCCTAACACGTACGCTTAACCTAAACCCTTGTCGTACACTAACCTGTCCCCTAAACTGTCCCTGTCCTCTAATCCTAACCCTAACCCTAAACCTAACCCTAGCCCTTACCCTAAGCCTTAGGCTAACCCATCCCCTAATCCTAACCCGTACGCTAACACTAACCCGTACTCTTACACGTACGCTCACCCTAAACCGTTTTCGTATCCTAACCTGTCCCCTAAACCGTCCCCGTCTCCTAACCCTAACCCTAACCCTAACCCTAACCCTAACCCTTACCCGAAGCCTTACCCTAACCCGTCCTCTAATCCTAACCCCTACGCTAACACTAACCCGTACCCTAACACGTACGCTCACCCTAAACCGTTGACGTATCCTAACCTGTCCCCTAAACCAACCCCGTCCCCTAACCCTAAACCTAACCCTAACTCTAACCCTTACCCGAAGCCTTACCCTAACCCGTCCCCTAATCCTAACCCATACGATAACACTAACCCATGCCCTAACACGTACGCTCACCCTAAACTGTTGTCGTACCCTAACCTGTATCCTAAACCGTCCCCGTCCCCTAACCCTAACCCTAACCCTTTCCCGAAGCCTTACCCTAACCCGTCTCCTAATCCTAACCCGTACGCTAACACTAAACCGTACCCTAACACATACGCACACCCTAAACCGTTGTCGTACCCTAAACTGTCCCCTAAACCGTCCCCGTCACCTAACCCTAACCCTAACCCTAACCCTAACCCTAACCCTTACCCAAAGCCTTACACTAACCCATCCCCTAATCCTAACCCGTACGCTAACCCTAACCCATACCCTAACACGTATGCTCATCCTAAACCGTTCTCGTACCCTAACCTGTACCCTAAACCATCCCCGTCCCCTATCCCTAACCCTAACCCTAACCCTAACCCTTACCCGAAGCCTTACCCTAACCCGTCCCCTAATCCTAACCCGTACGCTAACACTGACAATTACCCTAACACGTACGCTCACCCTAAAACGTTGTCGTACCCTATCCTGTCCCCTAAACCGTCCCCGTCCCCTAACCCTAACCCTAACCTTAACCATAAACCTAACCCTAACCCTTACCCGAAGCCTTACCCTAACCCGTGCCCTAATCCTAACCCGTACGCTAACACTAACCCGTACCCTAACACGTACGCTCACCCTAAACCGTTGTCGTACACTAACCTGTCCCCTAAACCGTCCCTGTTCCCTAACCCTAACCCTAACCCTAACTCTAACCCTAACCCTAACACTTACCCGAAGCCTTACCCTAACCCGTCCCCTAATCCTAACCCGTACGCTAACACTAACACGTACCCTAACACGTACGCTTACCCTAAACCGTTGTCGTACCCTAACCTGTTCCCTAAACCATCCCCGTCCCCTAACCCTAACCCTAACCATAACCCTAAACCTTACCCGCAGCCTTACACTTACCCGTCCCCTAATCCTAACCCGTACGATAACAGTAACCCGTACCCTAACACGTACACTCACCCTAAACAGTTGTTGTACCCTAACATGTCCCCTAAACCGTCGCCGTCCCCTAACCCTAACCCTAACCCTAACTCTAACCCTAACCCTTACCCGAAGCCTTACCCTCACCCGTCCCTTAATCCTAACCCATACGCTAAAACTAACCCATACCCTAACACGTACGCTCACCCTAAACCGTTGTCGTACCCTAACCTGTCCCCTAAACCGTCCCCGTCCCCTAACCCTAACCCTAACACTAACCCTAAACCTTACCTGAAGCCTTACTCTAACCCGTCCCCTAATCCTAACACGTAGGCTAACACTAACACGTACGCTCACCCTAAACCGTTGTCGTACACTAACCTGTCCCCTAAACCGTCCCCGTCCCCTAACCCTAACCCTAACCCTAACCCTAACCCTTACCCAAAGCCATACCCTAACCCGTCACCTAATCCTAACCCGTAGGCTAACACTAACCCGTACCCTAACACGTACGCTCACCCTAAACCGTTGACGTACCCTAAACTGTCCCCTAAATCGTCCCCGTCCCCTAACCCTAACCCTTACCCGAAGCCTTACCCTTACCCGTCCCCTAATCCTAACCCGTACGCTAACACTAAACCGTACCCTAACACGTACGCTCACCCTAAACCGTTGTCGTACCCTAACCTGTCCCCTAAACCGTCCCTGTTCCCTAACCCTAACCCTAACCCTAACCCTTACCCGAAGCCTTACACTAACCCGTCCCCTAATCCTAACTCGTACGCTAACACTAACCCGTACTCTAGCACGTACGCTCACCCTAAACCGTTGTGGTACCCTAATCTGTCCCCTAAACCGTCCCAGTCCCCTAACCCTAACCCTAACTCTAACCCTAACCTTAACCCTTACCCGAAGCCTTACCCTTACCCGTCCCCTAATCCTATCCCGTACGCTAACACTAAACCGTACCCTAACACGTACGCTCAACCTAAACCGTTGTCGTACCCTAACCTGTCCCCTAAACCGTCCCCGTCCCCGTCCCCTAACCCTAACCCTAACCCTTACTGTAAGTGTTACCCTAAACCGTCCACTAATCCTAACCCGTACGCTAACACTAACCCGTACCCTAACACATACGCTCACCCTAAACCGTTGTCGTACCCTAACCTGTCCCCTAAACCGTCTCCATCCCCTAACCCTAACCCTAACCCTAACCCTAACCCTAACCCTTACCCGAAGCCTTACACTAAACCGTCCCCTAATCGTAAACCGTACGCTAACACTAACCCGTACCCTAACAAGTACGCTAACCCTAAACCGTTGTCGTACACTAACATGTCCCCTAAACCGTCCCCGTCCCCTAACCCTAACCCTAACCCTAACCCTTACCCGAAGCCTTACCCTTACCCGTCCCCTAATCCTAACCCGTACACTAACACTAAACCGTACCCTAACACGTACGCTCACCCTAAACCGTTGTCATACCCTAACCTGTCCCCTAAATCGTCCGAGTCCCCTAATGCTAACCCTAACCCTAACCCAAACCCTTACCCGAAACCTTACCCTCACACTTCCCCAATCCTAACCCGTACGCTAACACTAACCCGTACCCTAACGCGTACGCTCACCCTAAACCGTTGTCATACCCTAACCTGTTCCCTAAATCATCCCCGTCCCCGTCCCCTAACACTAACCCTAACCGTAAACCTTACCCGAAGCCTTACCCTAACCCGTCCCCTAATCCTAACCCGTAGGCTAACACTCACCCATACCCTAACACGTACGCTCACCCTAAACAATTGTCGTATCCGAACCTGTCCCCTAAATCGTCCCCGTCCCCTAACACTAACCCTAACGCTAACACTAACCCTAAACCTTACCCGAAGCCTTACCCTAACGCGTCCCCTAATCCTAACCCGTACGCTAACCCTAACACTAACCCTAAACCTTACCCGAAACCTTACCATAAACCGTCCCCTATTCCTAACATGTACGCCCTCACTAAACCGTACCCTAACACATACGCTCACCCTAAACCATTGTCGTACCCTAACCTGTCCCCTAAACCGTCCCCGTCCCTGTCCCCTAACCCAAACCCTAACCATAACCCTAACACTTACCCGAAGCCTTACCCTAACCCGTCCCCTAATCCTAACCCGTACGCTAACACTAACCCATACCCTAACATGTACGCTCACCCTAAACCGTTGTCGAACACTAACCTGTCCCCTAAACCGGCCCATAACCCTAACCCAACCCTAACCCTATCCCTAACCCTAACCCTTACCCGAAGCCTTACCCTAACCCGTCCCCTAATGCTAACTCGTACGCTAACACTGACCCGTACCCTAACACATACGCTCACCCTAAACCGTTGTCGTACCCTAACCTGTCCCCTAAACCGTCCCCGTCCCCTAACCCTAACCCTAAACCTTACCAGAAGCCTTACCCTAACCCGTCCCCTAATCCTAACCCGTACGCTAACACTAAACCGTACTCTACCACGCACGCTCACCCTAAACCGTTGTCGTACCCTAACCTGTCCCCTAAACCATCCCCGTCCCCGTCCCCTAACCCTAACCCTAACCCTAACCCTTACCCGAAGCCTTACTCTAACCCGTCCCCTAATCCTAACCCGTACGCTAACAATAACCCGTACCCTAACACGTACGCTCACCCTAAACCGTTGTCGGACCCTAACCTGTCCCCTAAACCGTCCCCGTCCCCTAACCCTAACCCTAAACCTGACTATAACCCTAACCCTTTCCTGAAGCTTTACCCTAACCCGTCCCGTAATCCTAAACTGTACGCTAACACTAACCCATACCCTAACACGTACGCTCACCCTAAACCGTTGTCGTACACGAAACTGTCCCCTAAATCGTCCACGTCCCCTAACCCTAACCCTAACCCTAAACCCTACCCGAAGCCTTACCCTAAACCGTCCCCTAATCCTAATCCGTACGCTAACACTAACCCGTACCCTAACACGTACGCTCACGCTAATCCATTGTCGTACACGAACCTGTCCCCTAAACCGTCCCCATCCCCGTCCCCTAAACCTAACCCTCACCCTAACCCTAACCCTTACCCGAAGCCTTACCCTAACCTGTCCCCTAATCCTAACACGTAGGCTAACACTAACCCGAACCCTAACACCTATACTCACCCTAAAACGTTGTCGTACCCTAACCTGTCCCCTAAACCGTCCCCGTCCCCTAACCCTAACCCTAACCCTAACACTTACCCGAAGCCTTAGCCTAACCCATCCCCTAATCCTAACCCGTACGCTAACACTAACCCATACTCTTACACGTACGCTCACCCTAAACCGTTGTCGTATCCTAACCTGTCCCCTAAACCGTCCCCGTCTCCTAACCCTAACCCTAACCCTAACCCTAACCCTAACCCTTACCCGAAGCCTTACCCTAACCCGTCCTCTAATCCTAACCCCTACGCTAACACTAACCCGTACCCTAACACGTACGCTCACCCTAAACCGTTGTCGTATCCTAACCTGTCCCCTAAACCAACCCCGTCCCCTAACCCTAAACCTAACCCTAACCCTAACCCTTACCCGAAGCCTTACCCTAACCCGTCCCCTAATCCTAACCCATACGATAACACTAACCCATGCCCTTACACGTACGCTCACCCTAAACCGTTGTCGTACCCTAACCTGTCCCCTAAACCGTCCCCGTCCCCTAACCCAAACCCCAACCCTAACACTAAACCTTACCCGAAGCCTTACCCTAACCCGTCCCCTAATCCTAACACGTACGCTAACACTAACCCGTACCCTAACACGTACGCTCACCCTAAACCGTAGTCGTACACTAACCTGTCCCCTAAACCGTCCCCGTCCCCTAACCCTAACCCTAACCCTTTCCCGAAGCCTTACCCTAACCCGTCTCCTAATCCTAACCCGTACGCTAACACTAAAATGTACCCTAACAAATACGCACACCCTAAACCGTTGTCGTACCCTAAACTGTCCCCTAAACCGTCCCCGTCACCTAACCCTAACCCTAACCCTAACCCTAACCCTAACCCTTACCCGAAGCCTTACACTAACCCATCCCCTAATCCTAACCCGTACGCTAACCCTAACCCATACCCTAACACTTATGCTCATCCTAAACCGTTCGCGTACCCTAACCTGTACCCTAAACCATCCCCGTCCCCTATCCCTAACCCTAACCCTAACCCTAACCCTTACCCGAAGCCTTACCCTAACCCGTCCCCTAATCCTAACCCGTACGC
Source organism: Phocoena phocoena (assembly GCF_963924675.1). NCBI lineage: Eukaryota > Metazoa > Chordata > Mammalia > Artiodactyla > Phocoenidae > Phocoena > Phocoena phocoena. The sequence continues at coordinate 1,019,864 of NW_027077596.1, read as the reverse complement.
TAACACTGACAATTACCCTAACACGTACGCTCACCCTAAAACGTTGTCATACCCTAACCTGTCCCCTAAACCGTCCCCGTCCCCTAACCCTAACCCTAACCTTAACCATAAACCTAACCCTAACCCTTACCCGAAGCCTTACCCTAACCCGTGCCCTAATCCTAACCCGTACGCTAACACTAACCCGTACCCTAACACGTACGCTCACCCTAAACCGTTGTCGTACACTAACCTGTCCCCTAAACCGTCCCCGTTCCCTAACCCTAACCCTAACCCTAACTCTAACCCTAACCCTAACACTTACCCGAAGCCTTACCCTAACCCGTCCCCTAATCCTAACCCGTACGCTAACACTAACACGTACCCTAACACGTACGCTTACCCTAAACCGTTGTCGTACCCTAACCTGTTCCCTAAACCATCCCCGTCCCCTAACCCTAACCCTAACCATAACCCTAAACCTTACCCGCAGCCTTACACTTACCCGTCCCCTAATCCTAACCCGTACGATAACAGTAACCCGTACCCTAACACGTACACTCACCCTAAACAGTTGTTGTACCCTAACATGTCCCCTAAACCGTCGCCGTCCCCTAACCCTAACCCTAACCCTAACTCTAACCCTAACCCTTACCCGAAGCCTTACCCTAACCCGTCCCTTAATCCTAACCCATACGCTAACGCTAACCCATACCCTAACACGTACGCTCACCCTAAACCGTTGTCGTACCCTAACCTGTCCCCTAAACCGTCCCCGTCCCCTAACCCTAACCCTAACACTAACCCTAAACCTTACCTGAAGCCTTACTCTAACCCGTCCCCTAATCCTAACACGTAGGCTAACACTAACACGTACGCTCACCCTAAACCGTTGTCGTACACTAACCTGTCCCCTAAACCATCCCCGTCCCCTAACCCTAACCCTAACCCTAACCCTAACCCTTACCCAAAGCCATACCCTAACCCGTCACCTAATCCTAACCTGTAGGCTAACACTAACCCGTACCCTAACACGTACGCTCACCCTAAACCGTTGACGTACCCTAAACTGTCCCCTAAATCGTCCCCGTCCCCTAACCCTAACCCTTACCCGAAGCCTTACCCTAACCCGTCCCCTAATCCTAACCCGTACGCTAACCCTAAACCTAACCCTAACCCTTACCCGTAGCTTTACACTAACTCGTCCCCTAATCCTAACCCGTACGCTAACACTAAACCGAACCCTAACACGTACGCTCACACTAAACTATAGTCGTACCCTAACCTTTCCCCTAAACCTTCCCCGTCCCCTAACCCTAACCCTAAACCTAACCCTAACACTTACCCGAAGCCTTACCCTAACCCGTTCCCTAATCCTAACCCATAGGCTAACACTAACCCATACCCTAACACGTACTCTCACCCTAAACAGTTGTCGTACCCTAACCTGTCCCCTAAACCGTCGCCGTCCCCGTCCCCTAACCCTAACCCTAACCCTAACACTTACCCGAAGCCTTACCCTTACCCGTCCCCTAATCCTAACCCGTACGCTAACACTAAACCGTACCCTAACACAAACGCTCACCCTAAACCGTTGTCGTACCCTAACCTGTCCCCTAAACCGTCCCTATTCCCTAACCCTAACCCTAACCCTAACCCTTACCCGAAGCCTTACACTAACCCGTCCCCTAATCCTAACTCGTACGCTAACACTAACCCGTACCCTAGCACGTACGCTCACCCTAAACCGTTGTGGTACCCTAATCTGTCCCCTAAACCGTCCCAGTCCCCTAACCCTAACCCTAACTCTAACCCTAACCTTAACCCTTACCCGAAGCCTTACCCTTACCCGTCCCCTAATCCTATCCCGTACGCTAACACGAAACCGTACCCTAACACGTACGCTCAACCTAAACCGTTGTCGTACCCTAACCTGTCCCCTAAACCGTCCCCGTCCCCGTCCCCTAACCCTAACCCTAACCCTTACTGTAAGTGTTACCCTAAACCGTCCACTAATCCTAACCCGTACGCTAACACTAACCCGTACCCTAACACATACGCTCACCCTAAACCGTTGTCGTACCCTAACCTGTCCCCTAAACCGTCTCCATCCCCTAACCCTAACCCTAACCCTAACCCTAACCCTAACCCTTACCCGAAGCCTTACACTAAACCGTCCCCTAATCGTAAACCGTACGCTAACACTAACACGTACCCTAACACGTACGCTAACCCTAAACCGTTGTCGTACACTAACATGTCCCCTAAACCGTCCCCGTCCCCGTCCCCTAACCCTAACCCTTACCCGAAGCCTTACCCTTACCCGTCCCCTAATCCTAACCCGTACACTAACACTAAACCGTACCCTAACACGTACGCTCACCCTAAACCGTTGTCATACCCTAACCTGTCCCCTAAATCGTCCGAGTCCCCTAATGCTAACCCTAACCCTAACCCAAACCCTTACCCGAAACCTTACCCTCACACTTCCCCAATCCTAACCCGTACGCTAACACTAACCCGTACCCTAACGCGTACGCTCACCCTAAACCGTTGTCATACCCTAACCTGTTCCCTAAATCATCCCCGTCCCCGTCCCCTAACCCTAACCCTAACCGTAAACCTTACCCGAAGCCTTACCCTAACCCGTCCCCTAATCCTAACCCGTAGGCTAACACTCACCCGTACCCTAACACGTACGCTCACCCTAAACCATTGTCGTACCCGAACCTGTCCCCTAAATCGTCCCCGTCCCCTAACACTAACCCTAACGCTAACCCTAACCCTAAACCTTACCCGAAGCCTTACCCTAACGCTTCCCCTAATCCTAACCCGTACGCTAACCCTAACACTAACCCTAAACCTTACCCGAAACCTTACCATAAACCGTCCCCTATTCCTAACATGTAGGCCCTCACTAAACCGTACCCTAACACATACGCTCACCCTAAACCATTGTCGTACCCTAACCTGTCCCCTAAACCGTCCCCGTCCCTGTCCCCTAACCCAAACCCTAACCATAACCCTAACACTTACCCGAAGCCTTACCCTAACCCGTCCCCTAATCCTAACCCGTACGCTAACACTAACCCATACCCTAACATGTACGCTCACCCTAAACCATTGTCGAACACTAACCTGTCCCCTAAACCGGCCCCTAACCCTAACCCAACCCTAACCCTATCCCTAACCCTAACCGTTACCCGAAGCCTTACCCTAACCCGTCCCCTAATGCTAACTCGTACGCTAACACTGACCCGTACCCTAACACATACGCTCACCCTAAACCGTTGTCGTACCCTAACCTGTCCCCTAAACCGTCCCCGTCCCCTAACCCTAACACTAACCCTAAACCTTACGAGAAGCCTTATCCTAACCCGTCCCCTAATACTAACCCGTACGCTAACACTAACCCGTACCCTAACACGTACGCTCACCCTAAACCGTTGTGGTACCCTAACCTGTCCCCTAAACCGTCCCTGTCCCCTAACCGTAACCCTAACCGTAACCCTAACACTAACCCTTACCCGAAGCCTTACCCTAACCCGTCCCCTAAACCTAACCCGTACCCTAAGATTAACCGGTACCCTAATACGTACACTCACCCTAAACCGTTGTCGTACACTAACCTGTCCACTAAACCTTCCCCGTCCAGGTCCCCTAAGCCTAACCCTAACCCTAAACCTAACCCTTACCCGAAGCCTTATACTAACCCGTCCCCTAATTCTAACCCGTACGCTAACACTAACGCGTACACTAACACATACGCTCACCCTAAACTGTTGTCGTACCCTAACCTGTCCCCTAAACCGTCCCCGTCCCCTAACCCTAACCCTAACCCTAATCCTAACCCTAACCCTTACCCGAAGTCTTACCCTAAACCCTCCCCTAATCCTAACCCGTACGCTAACACTAACCCGTACCCTAACACGTACGCTCACAATAAACATTTGTCGTACCCTCACCTGTCCCCTAAACCGTCCCCGTCCCCTAACCCTAACCCTAACCCTAACCCTAACCCTAACCCTTACCCGAAGCCTTACCCCAACCCGTCCCCTCATCCTATCCCGTACGCTAACACTAACCCGTACCCTAACACCTACGCTCACCCTAAATGTTGTCATACCCTAACCTGTCCCCTAAACCGTCCCCGTCCCCTAACCCTAAACCTAACCCTAACCCTAACCCTTTCCTGAAGCCTTCCCCTAACCCGTCCCCTAATCCTAAACCGTACCCTAACACTAACCCGTAACCTAACACGTATGCTCACCCTAAACCGTTGTCGTACCCTAACCTGTCCCGTAAACCGTCACCGTCCCCTTACCCTAAACCTAACCTTAACCCTAACACTAACCCGAAGCCTTACCCTAACCCGTCCCCTAATACTAACTCGTACGCTAACACTAACCCATACCCTAACACGTACGCTCACCCTAAACCGTTGTCGTACCCTAACCTGTCCCCTAAACCGTCCCCGTCCGATAACACTAACCCTAACCATAAGCCTAACCCTAACCCTTACCCGAAGCCTTACACTAACCCGTCCCATAATCCTAAATCGTACGCTAACCCTAACTCGTACCCTAACATGTACGCTCACCGTAAACCGTTGTCGTACTCTAAACTGTCCCCTAATCCGTCACCGTCCCCGTCCCGTAACCCTAACTTTAACCCTAAACCTAACCCTTACCCGAAGCCTTACACTAACCCATCCCCTAATCGTAAGCCGTACGCTAACACTAAACCATACCCTAACACCTACGCTCACCCTAAATCGTTGTCGTACCCTAACCTGTCCCCTAAACCGTCCCCATCCCCTAACCCTAACCCTAACCCTAACCCTTACCCGAAGCCTTACACTAACCCGTCCCATAATCCTAACCCTTAGGCTAACACTAACCCGTACCCTAACACGTACGCTCACCCTAAATCGTTGTCGCACACTAACGTGTCCCCTAAACCGTCCCCATCCCCGTCCCCTAAGCCTAACACTAACCCTAACCCTAACCCTTACCCGAAGCCTTACCCTAACCCTTCCCCTTATCCTAACCCGTACGCTAACACTAACCCGTACCCTAACACGTACGCTCACCCAAAACCGTTGTCGTACCCTAACCTCTCCCCTAAACCGTCCCCGTCCCCTAACCCTAACCATAACCTTAACCCTAACACTTACCCCAAGCCTTACCCTAACCCATCCCCTAACACTAACCCGTACGCTAACACTAACCCGTACCCTAACACGTACGCTCACCCTAAACCGTTGTCGTACCCTAACCTCTCCCCTACACCGTCCCCGTCCCCTAACCCTAACCCTAACCCAATCCCTAACCCTAACCCTTACCCCAGGCCTTAATCTAAGCCGTCCCCTAATCCTAAACCGTACGCTAACAGTAACCCCTTCCCTTACACGTACGCTCACCCTAAACCGTTGTCGTACCCTAACCTGTCCCCTAAACCGTCCCAGTCCCCGTCCCCTAACCCTAACCCTTACCCGAAGCCTTACACAAAACCGTCCACTAATCCTAACCCGTACGCTAACACTAACCCATACCCTAACACATACGCTCACCCTAAACCGTTGTCGTACAATAACCTGTCCCTTATACCGTCCCCGTCCCCTTACCCTAACCCTAACCCTAACCCTAACACTAACCCTTACCTGAAGCCTTACCCTAACCCGTCCCCTAATCCTAACCCGTACGCTAACACTAACCCGTACACTAACACGTACGCTCACCCTAAACCGTTGTCGTACCCTAACCTGTACCCTAAACCGTCACCGCCCCCGTCCCGTAACCCTCACTCTAACCCTAAACCTAACCCTTACCCGAAGCCTTACCCTAACCCGTCCCCTAATTCTAAACCGTACGCTAACACTAAACCGTACCCTAACACATAGGCTCACCCTAAACCATTGTCGTACAATAACCTGTCCCGTAAACCGTCCCCGTCCCCTAACCCTAACCCTAACCCTAACCCTAACACCTACCCGAAGCCTTACCCTAAACTGTCCCCTAATCCTAACCCTTACGCTAACACTAACCTGTCCCCTAACACCTACGCTCACCCTAAACCGTTGTCGTACCCTAACCTGTCCCATAAACCGTCCCCGTACCCTAACCCTAACCCTTACCTTACCCGAAGCCTTAACCTAACCCGTCCCCTAATCCAAACCCTTAGGCTAACACTAACACGTACCCAAACACGTACGCTCACCCTAAATCGTTGTCGCACCCTAACCTGTCCCCAAACCGTCCCCATCCCTGGCCCCTAACCCTAAAACTAACCCTAACCCTAACCCTTACCCGAAGCCTTACCCTATCCCGTCCCCTAATCCTAACCCGTATGCTAACACTAACCCGTACCCTAACACATACGCTCACCCTAAACCGCTGTCGTACACTAACCTGTCCCCTAAACCGTCCCCGTCCCCTAACCCTAACCCTAAACCTAACACTTACCCGAAGCCTTACCCTAACCCGTCCCCTAATCCTAACTCGTACGCTAACACTAACGCGTACCCTAACACATACGCTCACCCTAAACCGTTGTCGTACCCTAACCTGTCCCCTAAACCGTCCCCGTCACCTAACACTAACCCTAACCCTTACCCTAAACCTAACCCTTACCCGAAGCCTTACCCTAACACGTCCCCTAATCTTAACACGTACGCTAACAGTAACCCGTACCCTAACACATACGCTCACCCTAAACCGTTGTCGTACGCTAACCTGTCCCCTAAACCGTCCCCGTCCCCTAACCCTAACCCTAACCCTAACCCTAACCGTAACCCTTACCCGAAGCCTTACCATAACCCATCTCCTAATACTAACCCGTACGCTAACACTAACCCATACCCTAACACGTACGCTCACCATAAACGGTTGTCGAACCCTAACCTGTCCCCTAAACCGTCCCCATACCCTAACCCTAACCCTAACCCTAACCGTAACCTTACCTGAAGCCTTACCCTAACCTGTCCCCTATTCCAAACCCTTAGGCTAACACTAACCCGTACCCTAACACGTACGCTCACCCTAAACCGTTGCCGTACCCTAACCTTTCCCCTAAACCGTCCCCGTCCCCTATCCCTAAACCTGACCCTAACTCTAATCCTTACCCGAAGCCTTACCCTAACCCGTCCCCTAAACCTAAACCGTAGGCTAACACTAACCCGTAACATAACACGTACGCTCACCCTAAAATGTTGTCGTACCCTAACCAGTCCCCTAAACCATCCCTGTCCCCTAAAACTAACCCTAACCCTAACCCTTACCCGAAGCCTTACACTAAACCGTCCCCTAATCCTAACCCGTACGTTAACACTAACTGGTACCATAACACGTACGCTCACCCTAAACATTTGTCGTAACATAACCTGTCTCCTAAACCATCCCCTTCCCTAACCCTAAACCTAAACCTAATACTAACCGGTCCCCTAAACCGTCCTCGTCCCCGTCCCCTAACCCTAAGCCTAACCCTAACGCTAACCCTTACCCAAAGCCTTACCCTAACCCGTCCCCTAATCCTAACCTGTACGCTAACACTAACCCGTACCCTAACATGTACGTTTACACTAAACCATTGTCGTACACTAACCTGTCCCCTAAACCGTCCCCGTCCCCTAACCCTAACCCTAACCCTAATCCTAACCAGTCCCCTAAACTGTCCCCGTCCCTGTCCCATAACCCTAAGACTAGACCTAACGCTAACACTTACCCGAAGCCTTACACTAACCCGTACCATAATCCTAAACCGTACGCTAACACTAACCCATTCCCTAACACGTACGCTCACCCTAACACTTTGTCATACTCTAACCTGTACCCTAAACCGTCCCCTTCACCTAATCCTAACCCTAACCATAACCCTAACCATAACCCTTACCCGAAGCCTTACCCAAACCCGTCTCCTAATCCTAAGCCGTACGCTAACACTAACCCGTACCCTAACACGTACGCTCACCCTAAACCGTTGTCGTATCCTAACCTTTCCCCTAAACCGTCCCCGTCCCCTAACCCTAACACTAACCATTTCCCTAACCCTAACCCTTACCCGAAGCCTTACCCTGACCGGTCACCTAATACGAACCCGAACGCTAAAACTAACCCGTAGCCTAACACGTACGCTCACCCTAAACCGTTGTCGTACCCTAACCTCTCCCCTAAACCGTCCCCGTCCCCTAATCCTAACCCTAACCCTAACCCTAACACTTACCCGAAGCCATACCCTAACCCGTCCCCTAATCTATACCCGTACCCTAACACGTACACTCACCCTAAACCTTTGTCGTACCCTAAACTCTGACCTACACCGTCCCCGTCCCCGTCCCCTAACCCTAACCCTAACCCTAAGCCTAGCCCTTACCCGAATCCTTACCATAACCCGTCCCCTACTCCTAACCCGTACGATAACACTAACCCATACCCAACACGTACGATCACCCTAAACTGTTGTCGTACCCTAACCTGTCCCCTAAACCTTCCCCGTCCCCTAACCCTAACCCTAACCCTAATCCTAAACCTGAACCTTACCCGAAACCTTACCGTAACCCGTCCCCTAATCCTAACACGTACGCTAACACTAACCCGTACCCTAACACGTACGCTCACCCTAAAACTTTTTCGTACACTAACCTGTCCCTTAAACCGTCCCCATCCGCTAACCCTAACCCTAACCCTAAACCTAAAACTTACCCGAAGCCTTACCCTAACCCGTCACATAATCCTAACCCGTATGCTAACACTAACCCATACCCTAACAGGTACGCTCACCCTAAACTGTTTTCATACCCTAACCTGTCCCCTAAACCGTCCCCGTCCCCCAACCCTAACCATAACCCTAACCCTAAGACTTACTCGAAGCCTTACCCTAACCCGTCCCCTAATTCTAACCGGTACGCTAACACTATCATTTACCCTAACATGTACAATCACCCTAAACTTTTGTCGTACCCTAACCTGTCCCCTAAACCGTCCCCATCCCCTAACCCTAACACTATCCCTAACCCTAACACTTAACCGAAGTCTTCCCCTAACCCGTCCCCTAATCCTAACCCGTACGTTAACACTAACCCGTACCCTAGCATGTACAATCACCCTACACCGTTTTCGTACCCTAACCTGTCACCTAAACCATCCCCGTCCACTAACTCTAACCATAACCCTAACCCTTACCCGAAGCCTTACCCTAACCCGTCCCCTAATCCTAACCCATACGCTAACACTAACCCGTACCCTAACACGTACGCTCACCCTAAACCGTTGTCTACCCTATCCTGTCCCCTAAACCGTCCCTGTCCCCTAACCGTAACCCTAAGCCTAAACTTTACCCGAAGCCTTACCCTAACCCGTCCCCTAATCCTAACCCGTACGCTAACACCTACGCTCACCCTAAACCGTTGTTGTACCCTAACCTGTCCCCTAAACCGTCCCCATCCCCTAACCCTAACCCTAACCCTAACCCTAAACCTTACCGGAAGCCTTAACCTAACCCATCCCCTAATCCTAACCCGTACGCTAACACTAACACATACCCTAACACGTATGCTCACCCTAAACCGTTGTCGTACCCTAACCTCTCCCCTAAACCATCCCCGTCCCCTAACCCTAACAATAACCCTAAACCTAAACCTTACCCAAAGCCTTACCTAAACCCGTCCCATAATCCTAACCCATACGCTAACACTAATCCATACCCTAACACGTACACTCACCCTAAATCTTTGTCCTACAATAACCTGTGCCTTAAACCGTCCCCATCCGCTAACCCTAACCCTAACCCTAAACCTAACACTTACCCGAAGCCTTACCCTAACCCGTCCCCTAATCCTAACCCTTACGCTAACACTAACCCATACCATAACACGTACGCTCACCCTAAACCGTTTTCATACCCTAACCTGTCCCCTAAACCGTCCCCATCCGCCAACCCTAACCCTAACCCTAAGCCTTACCCGAAGCCTTAAACTAACCTGTCCCCTAATCCTAACCGGTACGCTAACACTAACCCGTACCCTAACACGTACGCTCACCCTAAACGGTTGCGGTACCCTAAACTGTCACCTAAACCGTCCCCGTCCGTCCCCTATCCCTAACCCTAACCCTAACCCTAACACTTACCCGAAGCCTTACCCTAAACCGTCCCCTAATCCTAACCCGTACGTTAACACTAAACCTTACCCTAACATGTACAATCACCCTAAACCGTTGTCATACCCTAACCTGTCCCTTAAACCGTCCCCATCCCCTGACCCTAACACTAACCCTAACCCTAACCCTAACAATTAACCGAAGACTTCTCCTAACCCATCCCGTAATCCTAACCCGGACCCTAACACTAACCCGTACCCTAACACGAATGCTCAACCTAAACCGTTTTCGTACCCCAACCTATCCCCTAAAGAATCCCAATCCCCTAACCCTAACCCTAACTCTTACCCTTACCCGAATCCTTACCCAAACCCGGCCCCTAATCCTAACTCGTACGCTAAAACTAAACCGTACCCTAACACGTACGCTCACCCTAAAACGTTGTCGTACCCTAAACTGTAACCTAAACCATCCCCGTCCCCTAACCCTAACCCTAACCCTAACCGGTCCCCTAAACCGTACCCGTCCCCGTCCCCTGACCCTAACCCTAACGCTAACCCTTACCCGAAGCCTTACACTAACCCGTCCCCTAATCCTGACCCGTACGCTAACACTAACCCGTACCCTAACACGTACGCTCACCCTAAACCGTTGTCGTATCCTAAACTTTCCCTTAAACCATCCCCGTCCCCTAACCCTAACACTAACCCTATCCCTAAACCTAACCCTTACCAGAAGCCTTACCCGAACCCGTCCCCTAATACTAATCCGTACGCTAACACTAAACAGTACCCTAACACGTACACTCACCCTAAACCGTTGTCGTATCCTAACCTTTCCCCTAAACCGTCCCCGTCCCCTATCCCTAACCCTAACCCTTTCCCTAACCCTAACCCTTACCCGAAGCCTTACCCTGACCGGTCACCTAATACGAACCCGTACGCTAACACTAACCCGTAGCCTAACACGTACGCTCACCCTAAACCGTTGCCGTACCCTAACCTGTCCCCTAAACCGTCCCCGTCCCCTAACCCTAACCGTCAACCTAACCCTAAACATTACCTGAAGCCTTACCCTAACCCGTCCCCTAATCCTAACCCGTACGCTAACACTAAACCGTAACCTAACACCTACACTCACCCTAAAACGTTGTCGTATCCTAACCTGTCCCCTAAACCCTCCCCGTCCCCTAACCATAACACTAAACCTAACCCTAAACCTTACCTGAAGCCTTACCCAAACCCGTCCCCTAATCCTAACCCGTACGCTAACACTAAACGGTACCCTAACACCTACACTCACCCTAAAACGTTGTCGTATCCTAACCTGTCCCCTAAACCGTCCCCGTCCCCTAACCCTAACCCTAACACTAACCCTAACCCTTACCCGTAGCCCTAACCTAACCCATAGGCTAACAGTAAACCGTAGCCTAACACGTACGATCACCCTAAACATTTGTCGTACCATAACCTGTCCCCTAAACTGTCCCCGTCCCCGTCACCTAATCCTAACACTAACCCTAAACCTAACACTTACCCGAAGCCATACCCTAACCCGTCCCCTAATCCTAACCCGTACCCTAACACGTACGCTCACCCTAAACCATTGTCGTACCCTAAACTGTGACCTACACCGTCCCCGTCCCCGTCCCCTAACCCTAACCCTAACCCTAAGCCTAACCCTTACCCGAATCCTTACCATAACCCGTCCCCTACTCCTAACACGTACGATAACACTAACCCGTACCCAACACGTACGATCACCCTAAACCGTTGTCGTAACCTAACCTGTCCCCTAAACCTTCCCCGTCCCCTAACCCTAACCCTAACCCTAATCCTAAACCTGAACCTTACCCGAAACCTACCCTAACCCGTCCCCTAATCCTAACACGTACGCTAACACTAACCCGTACCCTAACACGTACGCTCACCCTAACACTTTGTCGTACACTAACCTGTCCCTTAAACCGTCCCCATCCGCTAACCCTAACCCTAACCCTAACCCTAAAACTTACCCGAAGCCTTACCCTAACCCGTCACATAATCCTAACCCGTATGCTAACACTAACCCATACCCTAACAGGTACGCTCACCCTAAACTGTTTTCATACCCTAACCTGACCCCTAAACCGTCCCCGTCCCCCAATCCTAACCCTAACCCTAACCCTAAGACTTCCTCAAAGCCTTACCCTAACCCGTCCCCTAATCCTAACCGGTACACTAACACTAACCCTTACCCTAACATGTACAATCACCCTAAACATTTGTCGTACCCTAACCTGTCCCCTAAACCGTCCCCATCGCCTAAACCTAACACTAACCTAACCCTAACCCTTAACCGAAGTCTTCCCATAACCCGTCCCCTAATCCTAACCCGTACGTTAACACTAACCCGTACCCTAACATGTACAATCACCCTACACCGTTTTCTTACCCTAACCTGTCCCCTAAACCGTCCCCGTCCCCGTCCCCTAACCCTAACCCTAACCCTAACCCTTACCCGAAGCCTTACCCTAACCCGTCCCCTAATCCTAACCCGTACGCTAACACTAACCAGTACCCTAACACGTACGCTCACCCTAAACCGTTGTCGTACCCTATCCTGTCCCCTAAACCGTCCCCGTCCCCTAACCGTAACCCTAAGCCTAAACTTTACCCGAAGCCTTACGCTAAACCGTCCCCTAATCCTAACCCGTACGCTAACACCTACGCTCACCCTAAACCGTTGTTGTACCCTAACCTGTCCCCTAAACCGTCCCCATCCCCTAACCCTAACCCTAACCCTAACCCTAAACCTTACCGGAAGCCTTACCCTAACCCATCCCCTAATCCTAACCCGTACGCTAACACTAACACATACCCTAACACGTATGCTCACCCTAAACCGTTGTCGTACCCTAACCTTTCCCCTAAACCATCCCCGTCCCCTAACCCTAACCCTAACCCTAATCCTAAACCTGAACCTTACCCGAAACCTTACCCTAACCCGTCCCCTAATCCTAACACGTTCGCTAACACTAACCCGTACCCTAACACGTACGCTCACCCTAAAACTTTGTCGTACACTAACCTGTCCCTTAAACCGTCCCCATCCGCTAACCATAACCCTAACCCTAACCCTAAAACTTACCCGAAGCCTTACCCTAACCCGTCACATAATCCTAACCCGTATGCTAACACTAACTCATACCCTAACAGGTACGCTCACCCTAAACTGTTTTCATACCCTAACCTGTCCCCTAAACCGTCCCCGTCCCCCAACCCTAACCCTAACCCTAAGCCTTGCCCGAAGCCTTAAACTAACCTGTCCCCTAATTCTAACCGGTACGCTAACACTAACCCGTACCCTAACACGTACGCTCACCCTAAACGGTTGTGGTACCCTAAACTGTCACCTAAACCGTCCCCGTCCGTCCCCTATCCCTAACCCTAACCCTAACCCTAACACTTACCCGAAGCCTTACCCTAAACCGTCCCCTAATCCTAACCTGTATGTTAACACTAAACCTTAGCCTAACATGTACAATCAACCTAAATCGTTGTCGTACCCTAACCTGTCCCTTAAACCGTCCCCATCCCCTAACCCTAACACTAACCCTAACCCTAACCCTAACAATTAACCGAAGACTTCCCCTAACCCATCCCGTAATCCTAACCCGGACCCTAACACTAACCCGTACCCTAACACGAATGCTCAACCTAAACCGTTTTCGTACCCCAACCTGTCCCCTAAAGAATCCCCATCCCCTAACCCAGCCCTTACCCTTGCACAAATCCTTACCCAAACCCGGCCCCTAATCCTAACTCGTACGCTAAAACTAAACCGTACCCTAACACGTACGCTCACCCTAAAACGTTGTCGTACCCTAAGCTGTCACCTAAACCATCCCCGTCCCCAAACCCTAACCCTAACCCTAACCGGTCCCCTAAACCGTCCCCGTCCCCGTCCCCTGACCCTAACCCTAACGCTAACCCTTACCCGAAGCCTTACCCTAACCCGTCACCTAATCCTAACCCGTACGCTAACACTAACCCGTACGCTAACACGTACGCTCACCCTAAACCGTTGTCGTATCCTAACCTTTCCCTTAAACCATCCCCGTCCCCTAACCCTAACATTAACCCTATCCCTAAACCTAAACCTTACCAGAAGCCTTACCCTAACCCGTCCCCTAATACTAAGCCGTACGCTAACACTAAACAGTACCCTAACACGTACACTCACCCTAAAACGTTGTCGTACCCTAACCTGTCCCCTAAACCGTCCCAGTCCACTAACCCTAACCCTAAACCTAACACTAACCCTAACCCTTACCCGAAGCCTTACCCTAACCCGTCCCCTAATCCTAACCCATACGCTAACACTAACCCGTACCCTAACACTTACGCTCACAGTAAACCATTGTCGTACCCTAACCTGTCCCCTAAACTGTCCCCGTCCCATAACCCTAACCCTAACCCAAACCCTAACCCTTACCCGAAGCCTTACACTAACCCATCCCCTAATCCTTACCCGTACGCTAACACTAACCCATACCTTAACACGCACGCTCACCCTAAACCGTTGTCGTACCCTAACATGTCCCCTAAACCGTCCCTGTCCCCTAACCCTAACCCTAACACTAACCCTAAACCTAACCCTTACCCGAAGCCTTACCCTAAACCATCCCCTAATCCTAACCCGTACGCTAACACTAACCCATACCCTAACACGTACGCCGACCCTAAACCGTTGTCGTACCCAAACCTGTCCCCTAAACTGTCCCCATCCCTTAATCCTAACCCTAAACCTTATCCGAAGGCTTACCCTAACCAGTCCCCTAATCCTAACCCGTACGCTAACACTAACCCGTACCGTAACACGTACGCTAACCCTAAACCGTTGTCGTACCCTAACCTGTCCCCTAAACCGTCCCCATCCCCTAACCATAACCATAATCCTAACCCTTACCCGAAGCCTTACCCTAACCCGTCCCCTAATCCTAACCCGTACGCTAACACTAACCCGTACCCTAATGTAGGCTCACCCTACACCGTTTTCGTACACTAACCTGTCCCCTAAACAGTCCCCGTCCCCTAATCCTAACCCTAACCCTAACCCTAACCGTAAACCTAAACCTTACCCGAAGCCTTACACTAACCCGTCCCCAAATCCTAACCCGTACGCTAACACTAACCCGTACCCTAACACGTACGCTTACCCTAAACCATTGTCGTATCCTAACCTATCCCCTAAACCGTCCCCATCCCCTAACCCTAACCGTATCCCTAACACTAACCATTATGCGAAGCCTTACCCTAACCCGTCACCTAATCCTAACCCGTACGCTAACACTAACCCGTACCCTAAAACGTACACTCACCCTAAACCGTTGCCGTACCCTAACCTGTCTCCTAAACCGTCCCCGTCCCCTAAACCTAACCCTAACCCTAACCCTAACCCTTACCTGAAGCCTTACACTAAACTGTCACCTAATCCTAACCCGTACGCTAACACTAACCCGTACCCTAACAGGTACCGACACCCTAAACCGTTGTCGTACCCTAACTTGTCACCTAAACTGTCCTCGTCCCCTAACCCTAACCCTAACCCTAACCCTTACCCGAAGCCTTACCCTAACCCATCCCCTAATCCTAACCATTACATTAACACTAAACCTTACCCTAACATGTACAATCACCCTAAACCGTTGTCGTACCCTAACCTGTCCCCTAAACCGTCCCCATCCCCTAACCCTAACAATAACCCTAACCCTAACCCTAACATTTAACCGAAGCCTTCCTATAACACGTCCCATAATCCTAACCCATACCCTAACACTAACCCGTACCCTAACACGTATGCTCAACCTAAACCGTTTTCGTACCCCAACCTGTCCCCTAAACAGTCCCCATCCCCGAACCCTAACCCTAACCCTAACCCTTACCCTTACCCGAATCCTTACCCAAACACGTCCCCTAATCCTAACTCGTACGCTAAAACTAAACCATACACTAACACGTACGCTCACCCTAAACCGTTGTCCTACCCTAACCTGTAACCTAAACCGTCCCCATCCCCTAACCCTAACCCTAACCCTAACCGGTCCCCTAAACCGTCCCCGTCCCTGTCCCCTGACCCTAACCCTAACGCTAACCCTTACCCGAAACCTTACACTAACCCGTCCCCTAATCCTAACCCGTAAGCTAACACTAACCCGTACCCTAACACGTACGCTTACCCTAAAACATTGTCGTACCCTAACCTGTCCCCTAAAGCGTCCCTGTCCCCTATCCCTAACCCTAACCATAACAATAACCCTTACCCGAAGCCTGAACGTAACCCGTCCCCTAATCCTAACCCGTACGCTAACACTAACACATACCTTAACACGTACGCTCACCCTAAACCGTTTTCGTAACCTAACGTGTCCCCTAAACCGTCCCCGTCCCCTAATACTAACCCTAACTATAACCCAACCCTAACCCTTACCCGAAGCCTTACCCTAACACATTCCCTAATCCTAACCCGTACGCTAACACTAACCCGTACCCTAACACGTACGCTCACCCTAAACCGTTGTCGTACCCTAACATGTCCCATAAACCGTCCCCGTCCCCTAACCCTAAACCTATCCCTAACCCTAACCCTTACCCGAAGCCTTACCCTAACCCGTCCCCTAATCCTAAACCGTACGCTAAAACTAACCCATACCCTAACACGTACGCTCACCCTAAACCATTCTCGTAACCTAACCTATCCTCTAAACCGTCCCCGTCCCCTAACCCTAACCCCAACCCTAACCCTAACCCTTACCCGCAGCCTTACCCTAACCCGTGCCCTAAACCTAACCCGTACACTAACACTAACCAGTACCCTAACACGTACGCTTAACCTAAACCCTTGTCGTACACTAACCTGTCCCCTAAACTGTCCCCGTCCTCTAATCCTAACCCTAACCCTAAACCTAACCCTAGCCCTTACCCTAAGCCTTAGGCTAACCCATCCCCTAATCCTAACCCGTACGCTAACACTAACCCGTACTCTTACACGTACGCTCACCCTAAACCGTTTTCGTATCCTAACCTGTCCCCTAAACCGTCCCCGTCTCCTAACCCTAACCCTAACCCTAACCCTAACCCTAACCCTTACCCGAAGCCTTACCCTAACCCGTCCTCTAATCCTAACCCCTACGCTAACACTAACCCGTACCCTAACACGTACGCTCACCCTAAACCGTTGACGTATCCTAACCTGTCCCCTAAACCAACCCCGTCCCCTAACCCTAAACCTAACCCTAACTCTAACCCTTACCCGAAGCCTTACCCTAACCCGTGCCCTAATCCTAACCCGTACGCTAACACTAACCCGTACCCTAACACGTACGCTCACCCTAAACCGTTGTCGTACACTAACCTGTCCCCTAAACCGTCCCCGTTCCCTAACCCTAACCCTAACCCTAACTCTAACCCTAACCCTAACACTTACCCGAAGCCTTACCCTAACCCGTCCCCTAATCCTAACCTGTACGCTAACACTAACCCGTACCATACCACGTACGCTCACCCTTAACCGTTGTCGTACCCTAACCTGTCCCCTAAACTGTCCCTGTCCCCTAACTCTAACCCTAACCCTTACCCGAAGACTTACCCTAACCCGTCCCCTAATGCTAACCCGTATGTTAACACTAACCCGTACCCTAACACGTACGCTCACCCTAAACCGTTGTCTTACCTAACCCGTCCCCTAAACCGTCCCCGTCCCATAACCCTAACCCTAACCCTTACCCGAAGCCTTACCCTAACCGGTCCCCTAATCCTAACCCGTACACTAACACTAACCTGTACCCTAACATGTACGCTCACCCTAAACCGTTGTCCTACCCTAACCTGTCCCCTAAACCCTCCCCGTCCCCTAACCCTAACCCTAACCCTAACCCTAACCCTTACCCGAAGCCTTACCCTAACACGTCCCCTATACCTAATCCGTACGTTAACACTAACCCGTACCCTAACACCTACGCTCACCCTAAACCGCTGTGGTATCCTAACCTTTTCCCTAAACCGTCCCCGTCCCATAATGCTAAACCTAAAGCTTTACAGATGCCTGTCCCTAAACCGTCCCCAAATCCTAACCCATACGCTAACACTAAACTGTACCCTAATATGTAGGCTCACCCTAAATCGCTCTCGTACCCTAATCTGTACCCTAAACCGTCCCTTTCCCCAACCCTATCCCTCACCCTAACACTTACACGAAGCCTTACTCTAACCTGTCCCCTAATCCTAACCCAAATGCTAACACTGACCAGTACCCTAACATGTACGCTCACCCTAAAGCATTGTCGTACCCTAACCTGTACCCTAACACGTCCTCATCCACTAACCCTAACTCTAACACTTACCTGAAGCCTTACCCTAACACATCCCCTAATCCTAAACCGTGTGCTAACACTAACCCATACCCTAACTCGTACGATCACACTAAACCGTTGTCGTACACTAACCTGTACTCTAAACCTTCCCTGTCCCCTAACCCTAACCCTAATCCTTACCGGAAAAGTTACCCTAACCCGTCCCCTAATCCTAACCCGTATGCTAACATTTACACCTACCCTAACTTGTATGCTCAATGAAAACCGTTGTCATACACTAACCTGTACCTAAACAGTCCCTGTCCCATAACCCTAACCCTAACCCTTATCCGAAGCCTTACCCTAACCCGTCACCTAAGCCTAACTGGTACGCTAACACTAACACATACCCTAACATGTACACTCACCCTAAACCCTTGTCTTCCCCAAACCTGTACCTTAAATCGTCCCTGGCCCTGTCCCCTAACATTAACCATAACCCTAACCCTTACCCGAAGCCTTATCCTAACCCGTCCCCTAATCCTAATCCGTACGCCAACACTAACCCATACCCTTACACCTACGCTCACCTTAAATCGTTGTCGTACACTAAATTGTACCCTAAACCGTTCCCATTCCCTAACCTAATCCTTAACCCTAACCATAAACCTAATCATTACCCGAAGCCTTAGTCTAAACTGTCCCCTAATCCTAAACCGTATGCTAGCACTAACACATACCCTAACATGTACACTCAACCTAAACTGCTGTCGTATTCTAACCTATACCCTAAACCGTTCCCATCCCCTAACCCTAACCCTAACCCGACGTCTTACCCTATCCCTTCCACTAATCATGGACCATACACTAACACTAAACCTTACCCTAACATGTATTCTCACACTAACACATTGTGGTACCCTAACCTGTACCTTGAACCGTCTCCATCTCCTAACCCTAACCCTAACCCTAACCCTTACCCTAAGCATTACCCTAACCAGTCCCCTAATTCTAACCCATATGCTAACACTAACCTGTGCCCTAACATGTATGCTCACCCTAAACTGTTGTCGTACCCTAACCTGTACCCTAAACCGTCCCTGTCCCTGTTCCCTAACACTAACACATACCCGAATCATGTCTCTAAACCTTACACTAATCCTAACCCTTATGGTAGCACTAACATGTACCCTAAAACATACGCTCACCCTAAACTTTTGTCATTCCCTAACCTGTATCCTAAATGGTCCCAGTCCCCTAACAATAACCCTAAACCTAAACCTAAACCTAACCCTTACGTGAAGCTTTACCCTAACCCGTCCCTTAATCCTAACCCGTATGCTAATACTAACCCATAACCTAACACGTACGCTCACCGTAAATCATTGTCATACCCTAACCTGTACCATAAATCGTCGTTGTCCCCAACCTCAAACCGTTTCCCGAAACCTTATACTAACCCTTCCCCTAATCCTAACCCGTAAACTAACACTAACATGTACCCTAACACTTACGCTCACCCTATACCGTTGTCGTACCTTAAATTGTACCCTAAACTGTCCCCATCCCCTAACCCTAACCCTAACCCGAACCCTTACCCAAAGCCTTACGCTAACCCATCGGTAATCCTAACCCGTACGCTATCACTAACCTGTATCCTAACATGTACACTCACACTAAACAATTGTCGTACCCTATCCTGTACCCTAAAACGTCCCCATCCCCTAAACCTAAACTTAAGCCTTAGCCGAAGCCTTACCCTAACACCTCCCGTAATCCTAACCCGTTTGCAAACACTAACCCATACCTTAACACGTGTAGTCAACCTAAACTGTTGTCATACACTAAACTGTACCCTAAACCGTCCCCGTCCCCCAACCCGAACCCTAAATCTTACCCTTACCCGAAGTCTTACCTTAACCCGTCCCATAATCCGAAACTGTACGCTAACGCTAACCCATACCCTATCACGTACACTCACCCTAAACCGTTGTCATACCCTAACCTGTAACAAAAACCGTCCCCATCCCCTAACCTTAACCCTAACTCTTATCCGAAACCTTACCCTAACACGTCCTCTAATCTTAACCCATACGCTAACACTAACCCATAGCCTAAAATGTACGCTCAACCAAAACTCTTGTTTTACCCTACACTGTACCCTAAACCGTCCCCATCCCCTAACCCTAACACTTTCCCTAAACCTTACAGTAACCCGTCCCCTAATCTAAACCCGTACGCTAACACTAACTCTTACTCTAACTGCTATGCTCACCCTAAACCTTTGTCTTACACTAACCTGTACTCTAAACCGTCCCTGTCTCCATCCCCTAACCCTAACCCTAACCCTACCCCTAACCCTTACCTGAAGCCTTACCCTAACCCATCCCCTAATCCTAAACTGTACGCTAACCCTAACCAATACCCTAACACATACGCAGACCCTAAACCATTGTCCTACCATGATCTGAACCGTAAACCATCCCTGTGCCCTAACCCTAACTCTAAACCTAACCCTTTCCCAAAGCATTACACTAACCCGTCCACTAATCCTAACCCATACACTAACATGAACCCATCCCCTAACATATATGTTCTACTTAATTAGTTGTCGTACCCCAACCTGTATCCTAAACCTTCCCCATACCCTAACCCTAAACTTAACACTAACCCTTACCCGAAGCCTTACCCTAACACGTCATCTAACCCTAAACCGTACGCTAACACTAATACGTACCCTAACTGTTACGCTCACCCAAAAATGTTGTCGTACCTAACCTGTACACTAAACCATTCCCGTCCCCTAACCCAAATGCTAAAACTAACCCTTACACTAAACCTTACCCTAACCCTTCCCCTAACCCTAACCCGTACACTAACACTATCCCGTACTCTAATACATACGCTCACCCTAAACCTTACCCGTCCCCTGAGCCTAACCCTAAACCTAACCCTTACCCAAAGCCGAACCCTAACGCATCCCCTATTCCTAACCAGTTCACTTACACTAAACCATACCCAAACACGTACGCTCCCCTAAACCATTGTCGTACCCTAACATGTACCCTAAACCATCCCCTTCCCCTAACCCTACCCCTAACACTTATGCGAAGACTTACCCTAACCTGTCCCCTATTCCTAGCCCATACGGTGACACTAACCATTACCGTAACACGTATGCTCACCCTAAACCGTTTTCGTACCCTAACCTTTACCCGAATCCGTTCCTGTCCATTAACCCTAACCCTAAACCTTACGTGAAGCCTTACCTTAACCTGTCTCCTAATGTTAATCCATACACTAACACTAATCCGTACCCTCACACCTATGCTCACCCTAAGTTGTTGTAGTAATATAACCTGTACCTTAAACCATCCCCATCCCCAAACCCTAACCCTAACCCCAACCCAGAGCACTTCCTCTTATGGTTCTTTACCTTAGGGAAATGAAATCAAAAAGACACATCTATGCCAAAGTTTGGGATGGCTCCTTTTACAAGAACCTCGTCTATGATACAAGTTAAATATCCCAGAAAGTGAAATTTGGATAAAGAATTAGTGGTACTTACCTACAACTGAATATCACTCA
This sequence comes from Phocoena phocoena, assembly GCF_963924675.1. Taxonomy (NCBI): domain Eukaryota; kingdom Metazoa; phylum Chordata; class Mammalia; order Artiodactyla; family Phocoenidae; genus Phocoena; species Phocoena phocoena. The sequence continues at coordinate 997,871 of NW_027077596.1, read as the reverse complement.
GCAATGAAATCTATGTCTTCAGGTCCAAAGCAACATAATGAGTGGATTCAGGTATGATGATTCTAAGTGAAATAAGTCACACAGAAAAAGAAACATCATAAGATGTCACTAATACACGGAACTTAATCTTGGCTACACATGAACTGAATTACAAAACAGAACAGGGTCTCAAATTTAGAAAACCTACTTATGCTTGCTTAATGGGAAAGGTGGGTTGGGCTGCTGCATAAAACCAGAGACTGAAATTAGCACACATACCGTTCCTAAAACAAATATGTAATAGAATAGACCTACTCCTTGCTCAACGAAATGGACTTGACACCCCATATTCAAGACCTAGGAATATACCTGACTAGTAAGAATCTAAAAACCTATGGATTTATATGTCCCCGTAAGAGAATCAAGCGTGTGTACAGCAGCATAAACGCAGCAGTGAAAATCATCTAAATCCCATTATCAATATAAATTTCAAGAAAAACCACAATAACAGAGAAATACAGAACAATTCTTAAATATTTCAATCAGGGCTAGTGATGCAACCTGGATTCAGCACATCTACACCTAGAGCTGGGTGAGACATAAGGCAGAACACTTGGGCTCATTGGTTTGTTGAGGTTCGGTGAGCAAAAGCAGACCCTTTGAAGTCATACTGCATGGTACCTATTCCATGAGGCCCAACTGTCCAGGTTAAATGGATTCTTCTTTCAGCTAAAAAATGCACGGGGAGCCCAGAATATTGTCCACTGTGTGATCTAGAAACGTTTTTAAAGGCATCTCAAATTTCATTCCCTTGTACTCGGGCTCGGCATTCCAGATGCTTTACTAACACTCACCCAACTAGGTGAGTCGGTGCCTTTAACCTCCTGTTTGGCCCAGTTTGCAATTTCTGCGGAAGATGAACAGGAATAGGGAGAACCAATGAGAAAGTAGCTGTAGATGTTTGGAAGGGCAAATTTAAGTCTCATTTCCCAACAGGAAGATGAATTAACCAAATGCTCAGCATAAACAGCCAGAACCAGATTAGGGTCTGAAGCTATCTTGCGGTTTTGCAGTCAGCTCACAAGAAAGCGAGTTGGAGAAAGGAGCTCAGGGGCACTGTAATTCACAAACCTGCACAGTTATAAGTGACAGCAATCATCCAAAATTATATTGAAGTAAGACGGCGAAGAGGACTTGAAAGTGAGGCAGAATTGCAGGAAACCAAATTGGGAGGAAGACTGGAGTTGCATTTAAAACATAGGAAAACAGGCAGAACGAGGACAATGATGCACTTGGCCAAAAAGTGCGTATGCGATTTTTCCTGAATATATATATTCAGGAAAAAACGCATACGCACTTTTTGGCCAACCAAGCAAGCCTGTAAAGGAAATCTGCACTACAATGAAATCTCACTGCCCCCCCCACCCCGGGCAAAAGGGCCATCTGAAAAAAGTGTAAAATCCAGAAAGGTAGGACAGGATATGGAGAACAGGGAGCCTTGTTATGCTGAATGGCAGGATGTAAATTGCCAACAGCCACCCTGGAGAAGTGTATGGTGTTTCCTGAAACACGTAAGAAATAAAGCAACACAGCCTATGGCAATTGCACTTATGGTCTTATTGCTTAGGGAAATTAAAATCAAAAACAGAGAGCCACCCCAAAGTTTGGGACGGCTGTGTTCCCAAGAAGCTCGTCTACAGTACCAGGTAAATATCCCAGAAAGCAAAAAATGGTTAAAGAAGTTGTGGCACGTACGTGCAATGCAATATCACTCAGCAATGAAATCTGTGTCATCAGGCCCGTAGCGGCATAGTGAGTGGATGCAGGTACGGTGACTCTACGTGAACTACCTCACACAGAAAAAGAAACATCATAAGATATCACTAATACACGGAATGTAAACTTGACTACACATGAACTGAATTACAAAACAGAACAGGGTCGCAAATTTAGAAAACCAACTAGTGCTTGCTTATGGGGAAAGGTGCCTTGGGGTGCTGCATAAAACCAGAGAATGAAATTAGCACAGATAACATTCCATAAGCCAAATATGTAATAGACAAGACCTACTCGTTGCTTAACGAAATGGACTCAACACCACTTATTCAACGCCTAGGAATATACCTGACTAGGAAGAATCTTAAAACCCATGGATTTATATGTCTCCGTAAGAGAATCAATCGTGTGTACAGCGGCCGAAACGCAGCAGTGAAAATCCGATAAATACCATTATGAAAATAAATTTCAAAAACAAAATACAAAGACAGTGAAATAGAGAGCAATTCTTAAATAATTCACTCAGGGCATGTGATGCAACCGGGATTTAACACATCTACACCAAGAGCTGGTTGAGACATAAGGCTGGACACTTCAGGCTGATAGCATTGGTGAGTTTCGGTGAGCAAATGCAGACCCTTTGAAGTCATACTGCATGGTACCTATTCCATGAGTCCCAACTCTCCAGGTTCAAGGGATACTTCCTCTAGCTAAAACATGCATGGGAAACCCACAGTATGGTCCACCGTGTGATTGGGAAACGATTTAAAATGCATCTCAGTTTTCGTATCCTGGTCCTCGGGTTCAACATTCCAGATGCTTTACTAACACTCTCCCCGCTTGGAGAGTCAGTGCCTTTAACCTCCTGTTTGGCACAGCTTGCAATTTCTGTGCAAGATGAACAGGAATAGGGAGAACCAATGAGAGACTAGCTATAGGTGTCTGCACGGGCAAATGTAACGCTCAATTCCCACCAGGAAGAGGAATTAACCAAAGGCTCAGCGTGCCCTGCCGGAAACAGATTAGGGCCTGAAGTAATCCTGCGGTTTTGTGCCCAGCTCACAAGAAAGCGAGTTGAAGAAAGGAGCTCAGCGGCACTGTAATTCACAAACATGAAGAGTTATAAATGACAGCTATCCTCCAAAAATATATTGAAGTAAGCCTGCGAAGGGGACTTGAAAGCGGGGAAGAATTTCAGGAAAACGATTGCAGGGGCTAGACTGGATTTGCACTGAAAGCATAGGAAAAAAGGCAGAACATCGACAATGATGCACTTGGCCAACAAGGGCGTATGCGTTTTTGCCTGAACATATTCAGGAAAAAACGCATACGCCCTTTTTGGAAAAACAAGCAAGCCTGTAAAGGAAATCTGCACTACAATGAAGTCTCAATGCCCCCCTGGCAAAAGGGCCAACTGAAAAAAGTGTAAAATCCAGAAAGGTAGGACAGGATATGGAGAACAGGGAGCCTTGTTATGCTGATTGGCAGGATGTAAATTGCTAGCAGCCACCCTGGAGAAGTGTATGGTGTTTCCTGAAACACGTAAGAAACAAAGCAACACAGCCTATGGCACTTCCACTTATGGTCCTATAGCTTACGGAAATTAAAATAAAAAACAGACAGCCACACCAATATTTCGGACGGCTGTGTTCACAAGAAGCTCGTCTACAGTACCAGGTAAATATCCCAGAAAGCAAAAAATGGATAAAGAAGTTGTGGCACGTACGTTAAATGCAATATCACTCAGCAATGAAATCTGTGTCATCAGGCCAGTAGCGGCATAGTGAGTGGATGCAGGTACGGTGATTCTACGTGAACTACGTCACACAGAAAAAGAAACATCATAAGATATCACTAATACACGGAATGTAACCTTGACTACACATGAACTGAATTACAAAACAGAACAGGGTCTCAAATTTAGAAAACCAACTAGTGCTTGCTTATGGGGAAAGGTGCGTTGGGGTGCTGCATAAAACCAGAGACTGAAATTAGCACAGATAACTTTCCATAAGCCAAATACGTAATAGACAGGACCTACTCCTTGCTCAACGAAATGGACCCAACACCACATATTCAACGCCTAGGAATATACCTGACTAGGAAGAATCTTAAAAACCATGGATATATATGTCTCCGTAAGAGAATCAAGCGTGTGTACAGCGGCCGAAACACAGCAGTGAAAATCCGATAAATCCCATTATCCAAATAAAATTCGAAAACAAAACACAAAGACAGTGAAATAGAGAGCAATTCTTAAATAATTCACTCAGGGCATGTGATGCAACCCGGATTGACCACATCTACACCCAGAGCTGGTTGAGACATAAGGCTGGACACTTCAGGCTGATAGCATTGGTGAGTGTCGGTGAGCAAATGCAGACCCTTTGAAGTCATACTGCATGGTACCCATTCCGTGGGTCCCAACTCTCCAGGTTTAAGGGATTCTTCCTCCAGCTAAATCATGCATGGGAAACCCAGAGTATCGTCCACCGTGTGATTGGGAAACGATTTAAAATGCATCTCAGTTTTCGTATCCTGGTCCTCGGGTTCACCATTCCAGATGCTTTACTAACACTCTCCCCGCTTGGAGAGTCAGTGCCTTTAACCTCCTCTTTGGCACAGCTTGCAATTTCTGTGCAAGATGAACAGGAATAGGGAGAACTTATGAGAGACTAGCTGTAGGTGTCTGCACGGGCAAATGTAACGCTCATTTCCCACCAGGAAGAGGAATTAACCAAAGGCTCAGCGTGCCCTGCTGGAAACAGCTTAGTGCCTGAAGCAATCCTGCGGTTTTGTGCCCAGCTCACAGGAAAGCGAGTTGAAGAAAGGAGTTCAGGGGCACTGTAATTCACAAACCTGCAGAGTTATAAATGACAGCTATCTTCCAAAAGTATATTGAAGTAAGCCTGTGAAGGGGACTTGAAAGCGGGGCAGAATTTCAGGAAAACGATTGCAGGGGGTAGACTGGAATTGCCCTGAAAGCATAGGAAAAGAGGCACAACGTCGACAATGATGCACTTGGCCAAAAGTGCGTATGCGTTTTTTTCCTGAATATATTCAGGAAAAAAACGCATACGCCCTTTTTTGCCAACCAAGCAAGCTTGTAAATGAAATTTGCACTACAACGAAATCTCACTGCCCCCCCCCGGGCAAAAGGGCCATCTGAAAAAAGTGTAAAATCCAGAAAGGTAGGACAGGATATGGAGAACAGGGAGACTTGTTATGCTGATTGGCAGGATGGAATTTGCCAACAGCCTCCCAGGAGAAGTGTATGGTGTTTCCTGAAACACGTAAGAAATGAAGCAACACAGCCTATGGTAATTGCACTTATGGTCCTATTGCTTAGTTAAATTAACATCAAAAACAGAGAGCCACCCCAAAGTTTGGGACAGCTGTGTTCCAAAGAAGCTCGTCTACAGTACCAGGTAAATATCCCAGAAAGCAAAAAATGGATAAAGATGTTGTGGCTTGTACGTGCAATGCAATATCACTCAGCAATGAAATCTGTGTCATCAGGCCCGTAGCGGCATAGTGAGTGGATGCAGGTACGGTGATTCTACGTGAACTACGTCACACAGAAAAAGAAACATCATAAGATATCACTAATACACGGAATGTAAACTTGACTACACATGAACTGAATTACAAAACAGAACAGGGTCGCAAATTTAGAAAACCAACTAGTGCTTGCTTATGGGGAAAGGTGCCTTGGGGTGCTGCATAAAACCAGACACTGAAATTAGCACAGATAAATTTCCATAAGCCAAATATGTAATAGACAATACCTACTCCTTGCTCAACGAAATGGAACCAACACCACATATTCAATGCCTAGGAATATACCTGACTAGGAAGAATCTTAAAACCCATGGATATATATGTTTCCGTAAGAGAATCAAGCATGTGTACAGTGGCCGAAACGCAGCAGTGAAAATCCGATAAATCCCATTATCAAATTAATTTCGAAAACAAAACTCAAAGACAGTGAAATAGAGAGTAATTCACTCAGGGCATGTGATGCAACCGGGATTAACCACATCTACACCCAGAGCTGGTTGAGACATAAGGCTGGACACTTCAGGCTGATAGCATTGGTGAGTTTCGTTGAGCAAATGCAGACCCTTTGAAGTCATACTGCATGGTACCCATTCCAAGGGTCCCAACTCTCCAGGTTCAAGGGATTCTTCCTCCAGCTAAAACATGCATGGTAAACCCAGAGTATCATCCACCGTGTGATTGGGAAACGATTTAAAATGCATCTCAGTTTTCGTATCCTGGTCCTCGGGTTCACCATTCCAGATGCTTTACTAACACTCTCCCCGCTTGGAGAGTCAGTGCCTTTAACCTCCTGTTTGGCACAGCTTGCAATTTCTGTGCAAGATGAACAGGAATAGGGAGAACCAATGAGAGACTAGCTGTAGGTGTCTGCACGGGCAAATGTAACGCTCATTTCCCACCAGGAAGAGGAATTAACCAAATGCTCAGCATGCCCTGCTGAAAACAGATTAGTGCCTGAAGCAATCCTGCGGTTTTGTGCCCAGCTCACAAGAAAGCGAGTTGAAGAAAGGAGCTCAGGGGCACTGTAATTCACAAACCTGCAGAGTTATAAATGACAGCTATCCTCCAAAAGTATATTGAAGTAAGCCTGCGAAGGTGACTTGAAAGTGGGGCAGAATTTCAGGAAAACGATTGCAGGGGCTAGACTGGAATTGCCCTGAAAGCATAGGAAAAGAGGCACAACGTCGACAATGATGCACTTGCCCAAAATGGGCGTATGCGTTTTTTCCTGAATATATTCAGGAAAAAACGCATACGCTCTTTTTGGCCAACCAAGCAAGCCTGTAAAGGAAATCTGCACTACAATGAAATCTCACTGCCACCCCGGGCAAAAGGGCCATCTGTAAAAAGTGTAAAATCCAGAAATGTAGGACAGGATATGGAGAACAAGGAGCCTTGTTATGCTGATTGGCAGGAGGTAAATTGTGAACAGCCACCTTGGAGAAGTGTATGGTGTTTCCTGAAATATGTAAGAAAAAAAGCAACACAGCCTATGGCAATTGCAATTATGGTCCTATTGTTTGGGAAATTAAAATCAAAAACAGAGAGCCACCCCAAAGTTTGGGACGGCTGTGTTCCCAAGAAGCTCGTCTACAGTACCAGGTAAATATCCCAGAAAGCAAAAAATGGATAAAGAAGTTGTGGCACGTACGTGCAATGCAATATCACTCAGCAATGCAATCTGTGTCATCAGGCCCGTAGCGGCATAGTGAGTGGATGCAGGTATGGTGATTCTACGTGAACTACATCACACAGAAAAAGAAACATCATAAGATATCACTAATACACGGAATGTAAACGTGACTACACATGAACTGAATTACAAAACAGAACAGTGTCTCAAATTTAGAAAACCAACTAGTGCTTGCTTATGGGGAAATGTGCCTTGGGGTGCTGCATAAAAACAGAGACTGAAATTAGCACAGATAACTTTCCATAAGCCAAATATGTAATAGACAATACCTACTCCTTGCTCAACGAAATGGAACCAACACCACATATTCAATGCCTAGGAATATACCTGACTAGGAAGAATCTTAATACCAATGGATATATATGTCTCCGTAAGAGAATCAAGCATGTGCACAGTGGGCGAAACGCAGAAGTGAAAATCGGATAAATCCCATTATCAAATTAATTTCGAAAACAAAACACAAAGACAGTGAAATAGAGAGCAATTCTTAAATAATTCGCTCAGGGCATGTGATGCAACCGGGATTGACCACATCTACACCCAGAGCTGGTTGAGACATAAGGCTGGACACTTCAGGCTGATAGCATTGGTTAGTTTCGGGGAGCAAATGCAGTCCCTTTGAAGTCATACTGCATGGTACCCATTCCATGGGTCCCAACTCTCCAGGTTCAAGTGATTCTTCCTCCAGCTAAAACATGCATGGGAAACCCAGAGTATCGTCCACCGTGTGATTGGGAAACGATTTAAAATGCATCTCAGTTTTTGTATCCTGGTCCTCGGGTTCACCATTCCAGATGCTTTACTAACACTCTCCCCGCTTGGAGAGTCAGTGCCTTTAACCTCCTGTTTGGCACAGCTTGCAATTTCTGTGCAAGATGAACAGGAATAGGGAGAACCAATGAGAGACTAGCTGTAGGTGTCTGCACGGGCAAATGTAACGCTCATTTCCCACCAGGAAGAGGAATTAACCAAAGGCTCAGCGTGCCCTGCTGGAAACAGATTAGGGCCTGAAGCAATCCTGCGGTTTTGTGCCCAGCTCACAAGAAAGCGAGTTGAAGAAAGGAGCTCAGGGTCACTGTAATTCACAAACCTGCAGAGTTATAAATGACAGCTATCCTCCAAACGTATATTGAAGTAAGCCTGCGAAGGTGACTTGAAAGTGGGGCAGAATTTCAGGAACACGATTGCAGGTGGTAGACTGGAATTGCCCTGAAAGCATAGGAAAAGAGGCACAACATCGTCAATGATGCACTTGGCCAAAAAGGGCATATGCGTTTTTTCCTGAATATATTCAGGAAAAAACGCATATGCCATTTTTGGCCAACCAAGCAAGCCTGTAAGTGAAATCTGCACTACAATGAAATCTCACTGCCCCCCCGGGCAAAAGGGGCATCTGAAAAAATTGTAAAATCCAGAAAGGTAGGACAGGATATGGAGAACAGGGAGCCTTGTTATGCTGATTGGCAGGAGGTAACTTGTGAACAGCCACCCTGGAGAAGTGTATGGTGTTTCCTGAAACACGTAAGAAATAAAGCAACACAGCCTATGGCAATTGCACTTATGGTCCTATTGCTTGGGGAAATTAAAATCAAAAACAGAGAGCCACCCCAAAGTTTGGGACGGCTGTGTTCCCAAGAAGCTCGTCTAAAGTACCAGGTAAATATCCCAGAAAGCAAAAAATGGATAAAGAAGTTGTGGCACGTACGTGCAATGCAATATCACTCAGCAATGAAATCTGTGTCATCAGGCCCGTAGCGACATAGTGAGTGGATGCAGGTACGGTGATTCTACGTGAACTATGTCACACAGAAAAAGAAACATCATAAGATATCACTAATACACGGAATGTAAACTTGACTACACATGAACTGAATTACAAAACAAAACAGGGTCTCAAATTTAGAAAACCAACTAGTGCTTGCTTATGGGGAAAGGTGCGTTGGGCTGCTGCATAAAACCAGAGACTGAAATTAGCACAGATGACATTCCATAAGCCAAATATGTAATAGACAAAACCTACTCCTTGCTCAACGAAATGGACCCAACACCACATATTCAACGCCTAGGAATATACCTGACTAGGAAGAATCTTAAAACCCATGGATTTATATGTCTCCGTAAGAGAATCAAGCATGTGTACAGCGGCCAAAACGCAGCAGTGAAAATCCAATAAATCCCATTATCAAAATAAATTTCAAAAACAAAACACAAAGACAGTGAAATAGAGAGCAATTCTTAAATAATTCACTCAGGGCATATGATGCAACCGGGATTTAACACATCTACACCCAGAGCTGGTTGAGACATAAGGCTGGACACTTCAGGCTGATAGCATTGGTGAGTTTCGGTGAGCAAATGCAGACTCTTTGAGGTCATACTGCATGGTACCTCTTCCATGGGTCACAAATCTCCAGGTTCAAGGGATTTTTCCTCCAGCTAAAACATGCATGGGAAACCCACAGTATGGTCCACCGTGTGATTGGGAAACGATTTAAAATGCATCTCAGTTTTCGTATCCTGATCCTCGGGTTCATCATTCCAGATGCTTTACTAACACTCTCCCCGCTTGGAGAGTCAGTGCCTTTAACCTCCTGTTTGGCAAAGCTTGCAATTTCTGTGCAAGATGAACAGGAATAGGGACAACCAATGAGAGACTAGCTGTAGGTGTCTGCACGGGCATATGTAACGCTCATTTCCCACCAGGAAGAGGAATTAACCAAAGGCTCAGCGTGCCCTGCCGGGAACAGATTAGGGCCTGAAGCAATCCTGCGGTTTTGTGCCCAGCTCACAAGAAAGCGATTTGAAGGAAGGAGCTCAGGGGCACTGTAATTCACAAACCTGCAGAGTTATAATTGACAGCTATTTTCCAAAAGTATATTGAAGTAAGCCTGCGAAGGGGACTTGAAAGCGGGGCAGAATTTCAGGAAAACGATTTAAGGGTTAAACTGGAATTGCACTTAAAGAATAGGAAAAGAGGCAGAACGTCGATAATGATGCACTTGTCCAAAAAGTGCGGATGCTTTTTTCCCTAAATATATTCAGGAAAAAACGCATACGCACATTTGGCCAACCAAGCAAGCTTGTAAATAAATCTGCACTCCAATGAAGTCTCAGTGTCCCCCAGGGCAATAGGGCCATTTAAAAAATTGTAAAATCCAGAAACGGAGGACAGGCAATGGAGAACAGGGATCCTTATTATGCTGATGCATATGATGTAAATTGCCGACAGCCATTCTGGAGAAGTGTTATGTGTTTCCTGAGACACGTAAGAAACAAAGCAACACAGCCTATGGCACTTCCACTTATGGTCCTACAGCTTAGGGAAATTAAAATCAAAAACACCCAGCCACCTCAAAGTTTGGGACCTCTCTGTTCACAAGAACCTCGTTTACAGTACCAGGCAAATATCTCAGAGAGCAAACAATGGATAAAGAAGTTGTGGTACGTACGTACAATGGAATATCACTCAGCAATGAAATCTGTGTCTTCAGGCCCATAGAGGCAAAGTGAGTGGATTCAGGTATGGTGATTCTACGTGAAATAAGTCACACATAAAAAGAAACATCATAAAATATCACTTATACACAGTATGTAATCTTGACTACACATGAACTGAATTACAAAACAGAACAGTCTCAAATTTAGAAAACCAACTTGTGCTTGCTTGTGGAGAAAGGTGCGTTGGAGTGCTGCATAAAACCAGAGACTGAAATTAGCACAGATACCGTTCCATAAGCCAAATATGTAATAGACAAGACCTACTCCTTGCTCAACGAAATGGACTCAACACCACTTATTCAACGCCTAGGAATATACCTGACTAGGAAGAATCTTAAAACCCATGGATTTATATGTCTCCGTAAGAGAATCAAGAGTGTTTACAGCGGCATTAACGCAGCAGTGAAAATCCGATAAATCCCAGTGTCAAAAAAGAATTTCAAAAACAAAACACAATGACAGTGAAATAGAGAGCAATTCTTAAATAACTCACACAGGGCATGTGATGCAACCTGGTTTACCACATCTACACCCAGAGCTGGGTGAGAGATAAGGCTGGACCCTTTGGGCTGATAGCATTGGTGAGGTTCAGTGAGCAAATGCAGACCCTTTGATGTCATACTGCCTGGTACCCATTCCATGGTTCCCAACTCTCCAGGTTCAAGGGATTCTTCCTCCAGCTAAAACATGCATGGGAAACCCAGAGTATGCTCCACCGTGTGACTGGGAAACCTTTTTACATGCATGTCTGTTTTCGTCCCCTGGTACTCAGGTTCACCATTCCAGACCCTTTACTTACACTCTCCCCATTTGGAGAGTCAGTGCCTTTAACCTCCTGTTTCGCACTGTTTGCAATTTCTGTGCAAGATGAACAGGAATACGGAGAACCAATGGGAGACTATCTGTAGGTGTGTGCACGGGCAAATATTTTTTTTAACATCTTTATTGGGGTATAATTGCTTTACAATGGTGTGTTAGTTTTTGCTTTATAACAAAGTGAATCAGCTATACATATACATATGCTCCCTGTGTCTTCCCTCTTGTGTCTCCCTCCCTCCCTCTGTCCCCCTTCCACCCCTCCAGGCTGTCTCAACGCCCCGAGCTAATATCCCTGTGCCTTGCGGCTGCTTCCCCCTTGCTATCTACCTTACTACATTTGTTAGTGTGTATATGTCCATGACTCTCTCTCGCCCTGTCAAAACTCACCATTCCCCCTCCCCATATCCTCAATTCCGTTCTCCAGTAGGTCTGCGCCTCTATTCCTGTCTTATCCCTAGGTTCTTCATGACATTTTTTTCCTTTAAATTCCATATATATGTGTTAGCATACGTTATTTGTCTTTTTCTTTCTGACTTACTTCACTCTGTATGACAGACTCTAGGTCTATCCATCTCATTACAAATAACTCAGTTTCATTTCTTTTTAAGGCTGAGTAATATTCCATTGTGTATATGTGCCACATCTTCTTTATCCATTCGTCCGATGATGGGCGCTTAGGTTCTTTCCATCTCCGGGCTATTGTAAATAGAGCTGCAATGAACATTTTGGTACATGACTCTTTTTGAATTTTGGTTTTCTCAGGGTATATGCCCAGTATGCACGGGCAATTTTAACACTCATTTCCCATCAGGAAGAGGAATTAACCAAAGGCTCAGCATGCCGTGCTGGAACAAGATTAGGGCCTGAAGCAATCCTGCGGTTTTGTGGCCAGCTCACAAGAAAGCGAGTTGAGGAAAGGAGCTCAGGGGCACTGTCATTCACATACCTGCAGACTTATAAATGACAGAAATCGTACAAAAATATATTGAATTAAGGCTGCGAAGAGGACTTGACAGTGGGGCAGAATTGCTGGAATCCGATTTCAGGAGGTAGACGTGAATTGCTCTGAAAGCATAAGAGAAGTGGCAGAACCTCGTCAATGAAGCACTTGGCCAAAAAGGGCATATGCATTTTTTCCAGGGCCATCATTAACGGGAGTAGGAGGCTCCCAGCATGCTCCAGTGGTCAACAGAGGGCCCACGTCGCCAAGGCGATGTGAGCTAGCCAGGCAGGAGTGACCTGACATCAGAGGGCCCACCTCACAGAATGGTAGGGAACCCAGCCAGGATCAGACTCTCCCCAGAGGGCCCACATCACCAAGGTGATGGGAACCAGGCAGGAGTGTCCTCACACCCGTGGGGCCACATCATCAAAAGTTGAGGTACCCAGCACATGTGGCCTCAAACCAGAGGACCCACATCACCATGGGTTTCGGAGTGAGGCAGGCAGGATTAACCTCACAACACATGTCCCATTGTATACAAAATGTGTGGAAACCAGCAGTTGGATCTTCCTAGCAGGCGTCCCAGAGCACTGAGGCTATGAGATCCAGGCCGGCATGAACTCACAACAGAGGGCCCTCATTGTGATTCTGTAAGCAACCCAGCCGTTGTGACCTCAGAGCAGAAGGCCCACATCCCCATGGGGAAGGGAAACAAGCAGGAGTGTCATCGCAAGAGTGGGCACACATGAAAAAATGTGGGGAGCCCAGCAATTAGTGCCTGATGCCAGAGGGCCCTCATCACCGGGGGGCGGTGGCTCCCAGCCAGCTCCAACTGCTACCAGAGGGGCAACGTCGCCAATGCGGAGTGCGACAACCAGGCAGGAGTGACCTCAGAGCAGAGGGTCAACCTCACAGAAGTGTGAAGAACCAAAGAGGATCAGATTCTCACCAGAGGGCCCACATCACCAAGGGAATGGGAACCAGGCAGGAGTGTCCTCACACTAGTGGGGCCACATCACCGAAAAGTGAGGGACCCAGCACACGTGGCCTCAAACCAGAGGACACACATCACAAGGGAGCTGGGATTGAGGCAGGCAGGAGGAGCCTCAAAACAGAGGGACCATAGAATTAAAGAGGTGAAGAATCCCGCAGTTGGAACCTCCCAGCAGGCGGCCAGGAGCAGCGAGACTATGGGATCCAGGCTGGAGTTATCTCACACCAGAGGGCCGTCATCATGAAACTGAGCAACCTAGGCGTTGGGATCTCAGAGCAGAAGGCCCACATTCCCATGGGGTTGGGAACCTGTCAGAAGTGTACTCGCACCACAGGGCACACATCAGAGAATTTAGGGAACCCAGGAGTTAGGGCATGACGCCAGAGGGCCCTCATTACCAAGGGGAGGAGACTCCAATCAGGCACCAACACCCAACTGAGGGCCCACGTCGCCAAGGTGACGTGTGACAGCCAGGTAGGAGTGACCTCACCGCAGAGGGCCTACCTCACAGAAGGGTGAGGAACACAGCCAGGATAAGACTCTCACCAGAGGGCCCACATCACCAAGGTGATCAGAACCAGGCAGGAGAGTCTTCACACCAGTGTGGCCACATCATAGAAAGGTGAGGAACCCAGCACATGTGGCCTAAACCAAAAGACCCACATCTCCAAGGGGCTCGGAATGAGGCAGGCAGGAGTAGCCTCACAACACAGGGCCCATAGAATAAAAAAGCTGAGGAATCCAGCAATGGGAACCTCCCAGCAGGCGGCCAAGAGCACCAAGTCTATGCGATTCAGGCCGCAGTAAACTCACAGCAGAGGGTCCACATCATGAAACTGCGAGCAACCCAGCCATTTGGACCTCAGAGCAGAAGGTCCACATCCCCAAGGTGTTGGGAGCATGGCAGGAGTGTCCTCGCACCACTTAGCACATATCAGAAAATGTGGGTACCCAGCAGTTAGGGCCTGACGCCAGAGGGCCCTCATCACTGAGGGGACGAGGCTCACAGCATGTTCCAACTACCACAAGAGGGCCCACGTCGCCAAGGCGGGGTGTGCCAGCCAGGCAGGAGTGACCTCACAGCAGACGGCCCACCTCAAAGAAGTGTGAGGAACCCAACCAGGATCAGACTCTCACCAGAGGGCCCATATCACCAAGGGGACGGGAACCAGGCACGAGTGTCCTCACACCAGTGGGGCCACATCACTAAAAGATGAGGAAACTGGCACATGTGGCCACAAACCAGAGGACCTACATCACCAAGGGGCTGGGAGTGACACAGGCAGGAGGAGCCTCCCAACACAGGGCCCAAAGAATAAAAAAGGTGAGGAACCCAGCAGTTGGAACTTCCCAGCAGGTGGCCCAGAGTACAGAGGCTATGGGATCTAGGAATGAGTGAACTAACACCAGAGAGCTAACATCAGGAAACTGTGAGCAACCCAGTCGTTGGAACCTCAGAGCAGAAGGCCCATATCGCCATGGGGATGGGAACATTTCACGAGTGTCCTGGCATCACTGGGCTCACATCAGAAAACCTGGGGAGCCCAGCAGTTAGAGCCTGACGACAGAGGGACCTCATCACCGAGGATAGGAGTCTCCAAAAGGATCCAACTGCCACCAGAGGGCCGACGTCACCAAGGCAATGGGAGCAAGCCAGGCAGGAGTTACCTCAGAGCACAGGGCCCACCTCACAGAACGGTAAGGAACCCAGCCAGGATCAGACTCTCACCAGAGGGGCCACATCACCAAGGGGCTGGGAAACAGGCACGAGTGTCCTCACACCATTGGGGCCACATCATCGAAAGGTGAGGGACCCAGCACACGTGGCCTCACACCAGAGGACACACATCACAACGGGGCTGGGATTGAGGCAGGCAGGAGGAGCCTCAAAACAGAGGGCCCATAGAATAAAAAAGGTGAGGAATCCCGCAGTTGGAACCTCCCAGCAGGCGCCCAGGAGCAGCAAGCCTATGGAATCTAGACCGGAATGAACACACATCAGAGGGCCCTCATCATGAAACTGTGAGCACCCAGCCGTTGGGACCTCAGAGCAGAAGGCCCAAATTCCCATGGGGTTGGGAACCTGACAGGAGTGTACTCGCACCACAGGTCGTACATCCGCAAATTTTGGGAGCCCAGGAGTTAGGGTCTGACGCAAGAGGGCCCTCATTACTGACGGACGGAGACTCGCAGCAGACACTAACTCCCAACTGAGGGCCCACGTCACCAAGGTGATGTGTGCCAGCCAGGCAGGTGTGATCTCACCGCAGAGGGCCTACCTCACAGAAGGGTGAGGAAACCAGCCAGGATAAGACTCTCACCAGAGGGCCCACATCACCAAGGGGATCGGAACCAGGCAGGAGGGTCCTCACACAAGTGTGGCCACATTATAGAAAGGTGAGGAACCCAGAACATGTGGCCTAAAACAGGGGACCCACATCTCCAAGGGGCTAGGAGTGAGGCAAGCAGGAGTATCCTCACAAAACAGAGCCCACAGAATAAAAGTTGTGAGGAATCCAGCAGTTGGAACCGGCCAGTAGGCCGCCCAGAGCACAGAGTCTATGGGATCCAGGCCACAGCAAACTCACAGCAGAGGTCCCACATCATGAAACTGTGAGCAACCCAGCGGATGGGACCTCAGAGCAGAAGGCCCACATCCCTATGGGGATGGGAACCTGACAGGAGTGTCCTCGGCCCACTTCCACGAATCAGAAAATGTGGGAACCCAGCAGTTAGGACCTGAGGCCAGAGGACCCTCATCACCGAGGGGAGGAGGCTCCCAGCAGGCTCCAACTGCCACCATAAGGCCGATGTCACCAAGGCGGGGTATGCCAGCCAGGCAGGAGTGACCTCAGAGCAGAAAGCCCACCTCACAGAAGTGTGAGGAACCCAACAAGGATCAGACTGTCACCAGAGGGCCAACATCACCAAGGGAATGGGAACCAGGCAGGAGTGTCCTCACACCAGTGGGGCTACATCACCATAATTTGAGGGACCCAGCACACGTGGCCTCAAACCTGAGGACACACATCACCAAGGGGCTGGGAGTGAGGCAGGCCAGAGGATCCTCAAAACAGAGGGAACATAGAATAAAAAAGGTGAGGAATCCCACAGTTGGAACCTCCGGCAGGCAGCCAGGAGCAGCGAGGCTATGGGATCTAGGCCGGAGTGAACTCACACCAGAGGGCCCTCATCATGAAACTGTGAGCAACACAGCCGTTGGGACCTCAGAGCAGAAGGCTCACATCCCCATGGGGATGGGAACCTGGCAGGAGTGTCCTTGCACCACTTAGCACGAATCAGAAAATGTGGGAACCCAGCAGTTAGGGCCTGAGGCCAGAGGGCCCTCATCACCGAGGGGAGGAGGCTCCCAGCAGGCTCCAACTGCCACCATATGGCCGACGTTGCCAAGGCGGGGTGTGCCAGCCAGGCAGGAGTGACCTCAGAGCAGAGGGCCCACCTCACAGAAGGGTGAGGAACCTAACCAGGATCAGACTCTCACCAGAGGGCCAACATCACCAAGGTGATGGGAACCAGGCAAGACTGTCCTAACAGCAGTGGGGCCAACATCACCAAGGGAATGGGAACCAGGCAAGAGTGTCCTCACACCAGTGTGGCCACATTATAGAAAGGTGAGGAACACAGCACATGTGGCCTCAAACAAGGGGACACACATCACGAAGGGGCTGGGAGTGAGGCATGCAGGAGGAGACGCACAACCGAGGGCCCATAGAATAAAAAAGGTGAGGAATCGAGAAGTTGGAAACTCCAAGCTGGAGGCCCAGAGCACTGACACTATGGGATACAGGCCAGAGTGAACACACAGCAAAGGGCCCACATCATGAAACTGTGAGCAACCCAGCAGTTGGGACCACAGAACAGAAGTCCCACATGCCCATGGGGATGGGAACCTGGCAGGAGTGACTCGCACCACTGGGCACACATCAGAAAATGTGTGGAGCCCAGCACTTAGGGCCTGACACCAGAAGGCCCTCATCACTTAGGGGAGGAGGCCCCAGCACGCTCCAACTGCCACCAGAGGGTCCACGTCACCAAGGCGACGTGCGCCAGCCAGGCAGGATTGACCTCACAGCAGAGGGCCCACATCATGAAAGTGTGAGCAACCCAGCCGTTAGGACCTCAGAACAGAAGGCCCACACGCTCATGAGGATGGGAACCTGGCAGGAGTGCCCTCGTACCACTTAGCACGTATCAGAAAATGTGGGAACCCCGCCGTTAGGGTCTGACGCCAGAGGGCCTCATCACCGCGGGAAGGAGGCTCCCAGCAGGCTCCAACTGCCACCAGGGTGCCGAAGTCAACAAGGCGGGTTGTGCCAGCCAGGCAGGAGTGACCTCAGAGAAGAGGGCTCACCTCACGGATGTGTGAGGAACCCAACCAGGATCAGAGTCTCACCAGAGGGCCCACATCACCAAGTGGATGGGAACCAGGCAGGAGTGTCCACACACCAGTGGGGCCACATCATCAAAAGATGAGGAACCCATCACATATGGCCTCAAACCTGAGGACATACATCACCATGTGGCTGGGAGTGAGGCAGGTATCTGGATGGGCACATTTAACTCTAATTTCCCACCAGGAAGAGGAATTAACCAAAGGCTCAGAGTGCCGTGCCGGACCCTGATTATGGCCTGAAGCAAACCTGCAGTTTTGTGGCCAGCTTACAAGGAAGCGAGTTAAGAAAGGAGCTCAGGGGCACTGTAATTCACAAACCTGCAGAGATAAATGACAGCTATTGGCAAAAATATATCGAAGTAAGTCTGCAAAGAGGACTTGAAAACGAGGCAGAATTGCAGGAATCATATTTCAAGAGGTAGATTGGAATTGCATTTAAAGCATATGAAAAGCGGCAGATCTTTGACAGTGATGCACATGGACAAAAAGTGCGTATACATTTTTCCTGAATATATTCAGGAAAAAACGCATATGAACATTTTGGCCAACCAAGCACTCCAGGAATGGAAATCCACACTACAATGAAGTCACATTTCCCATTCGTCAAAAAGGCCATCTGAATAAAGTGTAAAAACCAGAAACACAGGACAGGCCATGGAGAACAGGGAGCCGTGTTATGCTGATGGGCGGGATGTAAATTGCCAACAGACACTCCGGAGATGTTCATGGTGTATCCTGAAACATCTAAAAAACAAAGCTACAGAGCCTAGGGCACTTCCACTTTTGGCCCTATAGCTTAGGAAAATTAAAATCAACAAGACACAGCCAACACAAAATTTAGGGCTGCTGTGTTTACAAGAACCTCGAGTCCAGTACAAATTAAATATCCCAGAAAGAAAAAAATGGATAAAGAAGTTGTGCTACTTACGTACAACGGAATATCACTCAGCAGTGAAATCAATGTCATCAGGCCTGTAGCAGCAAATTGAGTGGATTTAATTATGATGATTCTAAGAGAAATATGTCACACAAAGAAAGATAATTATCATAAGATATCACTAATAGAGGGAGTGTAAACTTGGCTACACATAAACTGAATTACAAAACCGAACAGAGTCTCACATTTAGATAAAAACCTTATGCTTGCTTAAGGGGAAAGTTGAGTTGGGCTGCTGTATAAAAACAGATTGAAATTAGCACACATACCATTCCATAAGCCAAATACATAATAAACAAGACCTACTCTTTGCTCAACGAAATAGACTCATCCATGGTGTATCACCTCACACCTATTAGAATGGGCATCATCAGAAAATCTACAAACAACAAATGCTGGAAACGGTGTGGAGATAAGGAATCCTCTTCCACTATTGTTGGGAACGTAAATTGATACAGTCACTGTGGAGAACATTATGGAGTTTCTTATAAAACTAAGAATAGAATTACCATATGATACAGCAATCCCTCTACTGGGCATATACCCAGACAAAACCATAAATCAAAAAGAGACATTCACCACAATGTTCATTGCATCACTATTTACACTATCCAGGAAATGGAAGCAACCTAAATGCCCACAGACAGACGAATGCATAAAGAGTGGTACATATATAAAATGGAATATTACTAAGCCATAAAAAGGAATGAAATTGGGACATTTGTAGAGACGTTGATGGATCTAGAGACTGTCATACAGAGTGAAGTAAGTCAGAAAGAGAAAAACAAATCTTGTATATTAATGCATATATGTGGAACCTAGAAAAATTGTACAGATGAACCGTTTTGCAAGGCAGAAATAGAGCAATACATGTATACAACAAACGTATGGACAACAAGGGGGGAAAGCTGTTGGGGATGGTGGTGGGAGGAGTTGAGATATTGGGATTGGTATGTATACATTTATATGTATAAAGTAGATAACCAAAAACAACCTGCTGTATAAAAATATAAAATTAAATTCAAAATACAAAAATAAAATTAAAAAAAGTAAAACAGAAAAAATATTCTTCCCTTCACATACATGTATTTATATGAATAAATTATTTCCATGCTTATATCTGTAAATACACAAAAGAGGAATAAAATCTACCTTGAACCAAAAACGAAAAAAAGATAAAAAAGAACAGAACCCACCAGTTACACAGAGGAAAACCGTTTCAGGGCACTTGCTCCAATTGCAAACAATTCTGAAGTTGGTCAGTGGTGGGGAATCATCTCCCATTCAGCCAGCATGCTCCTCGCAACAAGCGTCCTCACTGCAAAGCTGGGGGACCGTGCCGAGGTATCTGTGAGTAAACGTGGGCCGAGCCCCAGGCCAGCTGCTGCTGAAATGTTCCCACCCTTCCAAGGCTAAACACCTGAATATGTACAAGGACTTGAAAACCTAGAGGAAGGGCCATGGAGCCACATGAGGGACAGCATGCCAGCCGACTTGGTGCCTGCAGGCCAGCCAGGATGGTCCTGGCCCTGGGTGCTCTTCTGGAAGCTCTCCCTTTCCCTGCCTGAGATACCCCTGCTGTCCCGGCCCCCACTGTTTTCTTCCTTCCTCACCTGTGCCCAGGGAGAAATTCCAGCGGCAGGTGTGGGTGATACATCCTCTTCTTTAGCAGGTAGCATCTTGGCAACTGCTGCAGAAAGTCCAGCAGAGCCCCACTCACACTGGGACACCCACAAAGCCGTGGCCTCTCACTCCCTCCCACCAGCCCAGCCCCGAGACTGCTGACAGGGCAGAGAAAATGGCGTCAGGCACAGCTGCAGGGGCTCTTGCTGCCTGGAGCGGTGTTTATATTGATCTCAACCCAGGCACACCTGGGGAGGGCTGGCCGGCACGGTCAGGCTTCCCAAGCCAGCCAATAATCACCCCTCAGGGGCTCACAGTTGCTGAAAATGGAACTTGCTGAATCGGCCAGGTCCAAGGAACAGGTGTGGGCTCCTGAGAGTCAGGATAGACAAGGGGCTGCAGCTCTGGCTTGTTTTCTAATTATATTATCTGGCCCATGAGTGGGAGACAACTTCAAGAAAACCCTCTCCTAATGAGAGGAACCCAGGAGTCAGGGAGAGGAGGGGTGGGTGGTGGTTGGAGACAGAGGCCTGGTGCCCCGGGTGCAGTGGAAGTCTCTGGAAGACCAGGTGGAGGGAGGCCGCACAGAGTGATGCCCAGGGTCACAGACCTGTCAGAGCTGCTGTTTGTTAGTTCAAGTCCTGCTCTGAGGTGCTCTGTGTCAGATCTGAGTGACAGGTGAGCTGGGAGTGCTCTGCAATGAGGGCTATGTGCACGGGTCCTGTGTGCCCAGCCCTGCCAAGGTACCTGCAAGGGTAGCTCTGTATCCTGGGAGGGGCCTGACCACGGGAGCCCCATGGACTGCAGAGGACCTGCCCAGGGAATCCCATATCCTGGGAGGGGCCTGAACACGAGAGCCCCGTGGGCTGGGGTGGGGGTAGGGTACCTGCCCAGGTGAGCTCCATATCCTGGGATTGGCCTGACCTCGAGAGCCCCATGGGCTGCTGGAGTCCTGGTAAAGGATGTCAGGACAGTCAGTGAAGCCACTGAGGATATACCTCCAGTAGTTCCTAAATCCTACACCCTGCTGGTCATTCTACCAACCACCAGGACTTGGTATTCTGTATTAGTCTTCACTGATGCCTTCTTTTGTATTCCATTAGTCCCAGAGTCACAAGAAATTTTGGCTTGTGAGTGACAGGACTCAACATACAACTAAAACAATACTTCCAGGCTGTCTTGCCCCAAGGGTTCAAAAATTCCCACACCATCTTTGGGGAAAGCTCAGCTAAAGACCTAAAAGTTCTACCTCTGGAAAAGGAAACACTCCTTCAATATTCAGACGACATTCTGATCGCCAGCCCTACTAAGGAGGCCTCAGAACTACCAAGCCAATAAAGGATAGAAGTTGTCCACGAAAAAGCTCAAGTACCACAGACTACGGTGACCTGCCTGGGCTTCATTCTCACAGAAGGTCGGAGAAGCCCATCCCAGGAAAGGGAAGAAACAATTTACAGCCTTACCCCTTTCTGAAACTAGAAGACAGCTTAGGGGTTCCTGGGGAAGCCAGGGTTTCCTGCCTCTGGATCCCTAACTACAGTCTACTAGCTGGGCCTCTATATGAAACACTGAAAGGAAAAGATGATGATCCTTTTGAATAGAATCCAGAAGTGGCCTTTCAAGAATGGAAAGAGCAGTCAATTCAGACCCTTGCCCTGGAACTCCCTAATTTAGCTAAACCCTTTGACCTTTACATTCCTGGTGAAAGGTGAATCGCCATTGGAGTATTAGTGCAAAAACTGGGACCACTTGAAATGGAACAATGCAAGAATGCCATCCAGGTAGGATAAACTATGGTCACCAAGGGGCTTGGCCCACCGCCACATCTGGCCAAGATACTGGTGGTATCTGAAAACCTGGAAATCAGCAGCCCAAAAGGCCACCTCCCTTCTAAGGGAAACGGACCCCACGTGGTGATCCTAACCCCCAACCATGCCCTGAAGTTGCAGGGTTTGCTCCGTGGGCACACTGACCTCGATTGAGGAGGCCCTCCAACTCCAACCTCCAGAGAGATAACCGGGGGCAACGGGGCACCATGACGACCCGTGTGACCATCACTTGACCTGGAGTTTCTCTCATAAAACAACAAGAGTGTGTCCCAAAAGAGTAGACTACTGCTTGCAGTACTTACTGTACCCAGAGGGGAGCTAATAATCTTGGCGGGGGAACCGTATATCATGCTGTCACCATAGAAAAGCCTACAGACACCCTGATGATGGTTGCCAATAAGACCGGCTGGACTCCTGTTTACTTCCAAAGGCTCTTGACTCAGTGACCATCATGATCCTTCATCACCACTGACCCTGGACTGTCTCGGAGCTGAGCGGGCAGGATCCTGACACCTGGTGCTGTTTTTACGTTAATTCAGGGGCCTAATGGAAGAAAGCGCAGACTGTTGGTCAGAGCATCTAGGCTGGCAGAAACGGTCAGTCAGAGCATCTAGGCTGGCAGAAACGGTCAGCCTAAGGTGGCCGAACAAATGTGGGGCGGGGTGAAACTGGACCTCACAGCGCCACTGCACATCTCCTTTCTGGACCCTTAAAGGTCATTAGAATCTATAACACTTCCAATACTGGTGCTCAGGTGGACGAGCAGGGAGGCAGGAGGCCTGGGGACAATCAACGTCACCTGGAGGCTGCTGGGGAGAAGTTCTGACCCTCGCCCACGGGTATGAAGCCTCCTAACTCAGCACTCAGCAGTTACAGAAGAAGGGTCTGCACCCGCAGCACTCCAAGAATGAGGAAAGGGACAAAAGGCAGAAGAGAAGTTTGTCCCAGGCAAAGCCCCTTAAAAATGCCTGGGAGATAAAAATAGAATCTGGGCAATAAAATAAAGTCTAACCATTTTTATCCTTTGTGCTTTGTCTAATTTCAGGTGCTCCTAGTGTCCCGCATACAGAGGTTCCACACCCGGCACTTCAGACCAGATTTCCTAGAGCAGAATGGCTCGATGACACTTCAGCTCCTGGGGCCCAGTTCAGACTCCGTGGCATAGAGCCTGAGCTGCAGCCAACCAGGTCCTCGAGAGCTCAGCACCCTCCCTCCAAGTGACTCTGACAGGATCTCTACACAGCAGCCCAGCCCACAGACCACAGGGTAGCACCTCTCCATTCTCTGATCAAAATATAAAGTTTCCTTTGCTTTTGAACCAAACTCAGTCTCGATCTATTGGCTCCAATGACACTGGGCAGGGGGACACTTGTTGGCGTCCACTCTGGAGGATCAGTAACAGAAATTGAGAACATTGTAACTTCAATGAACAGATGTGTGAGCCAAACTGTAATTAACATAGAACAGTGTATAAGGCTCGGGTAAAATAAGATGTTTCAAACACTTCCATTTGATATTTCCATCACTTTCTTATAAGCAAGTTCAGTGAAAAGGTTTGTCTTCTTTGTCAGGTCAATATTAGAGAAACAAAGTGATTTCTTTCCAAGGATGTACATCTAATAATCTTGGTTAAAGCTTCAATCTTGTTTTAAATGCTTTTGCATTGAAAATGATACCTCTCTTTCAGCTCCCCCATTTCTGAGAAGCATAAAACCTTATAATTTATTATTACCAAAGGGAAATGGTAGGAGGAGGGATAAATTAACAGTTTGGGATTAACACATACACACTGCTATGTATGAAATCATCAGCAAGGAACTACTGTATAGCACAGGGAACTACACTCAATATTTTGCAATAACCTATAAGGGGAAATGATCTGAAAAAGAATAGATAATTTTATTGACATCATCCATCAATGACAGTAAAAATGGAATCTCAGGGAAGACAGTGGTGAGTGCTTCTGACCCTGAAGACTTCAATCATCTAAAGTTTGGACTCTGCCTACTTCCCAAGGCCCTTAATGAACATATGTGTAGCCGTAGCTTAAAAAATTCCCCAGTTTGGGTTGCGGAGAGACACTGATATTTAAAATCCCCTGGTGTTCTCCTCACATGAATGGGACCCTTCCTACACCTAAAACATGCCTGTCACACCCAGAGGATGGTATACCGTCTGATCGGGAAAAGTTTGGAAAAGGCATCTCATCTCCTCATCTCTTGGTGCTAGGGTTCACCACTCCAGCGTCTTTACTAACAGTCTCCCCACTTGGAGATGTCAGCACTGTCAACATCCTGTTGCATACAGTTTGGAATTTGTCCAGAGGATGAAGCAGAAGGAGGAGGAACAATGAGAGACAAGTCCTAGGTGTTCGGACAGGCACATGCCACTCTAATTTCCAATCAGGAAGACGAATTGACCAAAGGCTAGTGTTGCCCATGGAAAAAGAATAGGGCTTGAGGAGTCCTGATGCTTTGTGGCCAGTTCCCATAAACACAAGTTGGAAAATGGAACTCAGGGGCACTAAAATTCACGAAACTGCAGAATTGAAAATATCTATCACTGAAAAATGTCTTGAGGAAAGTCAGAGAAAAGGACTTGTTAGCAAAGGAGAATGGCAGGAAAGGGATTGGAAGAGGTAGAAAGGACTCGCCATTAAGCACAAGAAAAGGGGCTGAACATTGCCAACATTGCAGTTGGCCAAAAAGGGTGTATGCGTCTTTTTCTGTATATATTCAAGAAAAGGGCATACACTTTTTTAGCCAACCAAACAGGTGGGCACTGGAAATCAATACTACAAAACATATCACTTTGCATCAGTCAGAAGAGCCGTCCTCATAAAGTGTAAACACCAGAAATGCAGGACAGGGCAAGGAGAAAAGGGATCCCTGTGAGTCTTATAGTGGAAATGTATATTGCCAACGGTCACTCTGGATAAGTCTATTGTGTTTACTAAAGCATCTAAAAAATGAGCTACCGAGCACAGGGCACTTGCACTCATGGACGTATATCTTGGGAAAAACAAAAATCGAGAGGACACAGGCACCCCAATGTTTACCACCTCTCTGTTTAAAAGATCCTCGACTAGGATATAACTTAAATGTATCTGCAGAGAAAAAACGGACAGAGATGTGGTGCTTATGTAGAGTGGAATATTACTCAGCCTGGAAATCAATGAAATACGACCAGTTATAACAACTCCAGAGGAGTTACGTGTGATCATTTGAAGTCACATAATTCAAAAAGAAAAAGACATAAGATATCACTAATACATGGAATGTTAACATGGCTACACATGAACTGAATTACAAAAGAGAAGAGGGTTTCAAATTAAGAAAATGAACTTATGATTCCTTAAGGGGAAAGGTGAGTTGGGGTGCTGCATAAAACCAGAGATTGAAATTAGCACAGATACCATTCCATAAGCCAAATATGTAATAGTCAAGACGTACTCCTTGCTCAACGAAATGGACTCAACACGCCATATTCAATGCCTAAGAATATACCGGATTAGTAAGAATCTTAAAACCCATGGACTTATATGTCTCCGTAAGAGAATCAAGCGCGTGTACAGCGGCATAAACGAAGCAGTGAAAATCCGATAAATCCCATTATTAAAATAAATTTTAAAAACAAAACACAATGACAGTGAAATAGGTAGCAATTGTTAAATAATTCACTCAGGGCATGTGATGCAACCTGGATTTACCACATCTACACCCAGAGCTGGTTGAGACATAAGGCTGGACACTTCAGGCTGATAGCATTGGTGAGTTTCGGTGTACAAATGCAGATCCTTTGAAGTCTTACTGCATGGTACCCATTCCAAGGGTCCCAACTCTCCAGGTTCAAGGGATTCTTTCTTCAGCGAAAACATGCGAGGGAAACGCCGAGTATGGTCCACCGTGTGATTAGGAAACGATTTAAAATGCATCTCAGTTTTCGTATCCTGGTCCTCGTGTTCACCATTCCAGACGGTTTACTAACACTCTCCCCGCTTGGAGAGTCAGTGCCTTTAACCCCCTGTTTGGCACAGCTTGCAATTTCTGTGCAAGATGAACAGGAATAGGGAGAACCAATGAGAGACTAGCTGTAGGTGTCTGCACGGGCAAATGTAAGGCTCATTTCCCACCAGGAAGAGGAATTAACCAAAGGCTCAGCGTGCCCTGCCGGAAACAGATTAGGGCCTGAAGCAATCCTGCGGTTTTGTGACCAGCTCACAAGAAAGCGAGTTGAAGAAAGGAGCTCAGGGGCACTGTAATTCACAAACCTGCAGAGTTATAAATGACAGCTATCCTCCAAAAATATATTGAAGTAAGCCTGCAAAGGGGACTTGAAAGCGGGGCAGAATTTCAGGAAAACGATTGCAGGGGGTAGACTGGAATTGCCCTGAAAGCATAGGAAAAGAGGCAGAACATCGACAATGATGCACTTGGCCAAAAAGGGCATATGCGTTTTTTCCTGAATATATTCAGGAAAAAACGCATACGCCCTTTTTGGCCAACCAAGCAAGCCTGTAAAGGAAATCTGCACTACAATGAAGTCTCACTGCCCCCTGGGCAAAAGGGCCATCTGAAAAAAGTGTAAAATCCAGAAAGGTAGGACAGGATATGGAGAACAGGGAGCCTTGTTATGCTGATTGGCGGGATGTAAATTGCCAACAGCCACCCTGGAGAAGTGTATGGTGTTTCTTGAAACCCATAAGAAACAAAGCAACACAGCCTATGGCACTTCCACTTATGGTCCCAAAGATTAGGGAAATTAAAATCAAAAACAGACAGCCACCCCAATGTTTGGGACGGCTGTGTTCACAAGAAGCTCTTTACAGTACCATGTAAATATCCCAGAAAGCAAAAAATGGATAAAGAAGTTGTGGCACGTACGTGCAATGCAATATCACTCAGCAATGAAATCTGTGTCATCAGGCCCATAGCGGCATAGTGAGTGGATGCAGGTACGGTGATTCTACGTGAACTACGTCACACAGAAAAAGAAACATCATAAGATATCACTAATACACGGAATGTAAACTTGACTACACATGAACTGAATTACAAAACAGAACAGGGTCTCAAATTTAGAAAACCAACTAGTGCTTGCTTATGGGGAAAGGTGCGTTGGGGTGCTGCATAAAACCAGAGACTGAAATTAGCACAGATAACTTTCCATAAGCCAAATATGTAATAGACAAGACCTACTCCTTGCTCAACGAAATGGACCCAACACCATATATTCAACGCCTAGGAATATACCTGACTAGGAAGAATCTTAAAACCCATGGATATATATGTCTCCGTAAGAGAATCAAGCGTGTGTACAGCGGGATAAACGCAGCAGTGAAAATCCGATAAATCCCATTATCAAAATAAATTTCAAAAACAAAACACAAAGACAGTGAAATAGAGAGCAATTCTTAAATAATTCACTCAGGGCATGTGATGCAACCGGGATTGACCACATCTACACCCAGAGCTGGTTGAGACATAAGGCTGGACACTTCAGGCTGATAGCATTGGTGAGTTTTGGTGAGCAAATGCAGACCCTTTGAAGTCATACTGCATGGTACCCATTCCATGGGTCCCAACTCTCCAGGTTCAAGGGATTCTTCCTCCAGCTAAAACATGCATGGGAAACCCACAGTATCGTCCACCGTGTGATTGGGAAACGATTTAAAATGCATCTCAGTTTTCGTATCCTGGTCCTCGGGTTCACCATTCCAGATGCTTTACTAACAGTCTCCCTGCTTGGAGAGTCAGTGCCTTTAACCTCCTGTTTGGCACAGTTTGCAATTTCTGTGCAAGATGAACAGGAATAGGGAGAACCAATGAGAGACGAGCTGTAGGTGTCTGCACGGGCAAATGTAACGCTCATTTCCCACCAGGAAGAGGAATTAACCAAAGGCTCAGCGTGCCCTGCCGGAAACAGATTAGGGCCTGAAGCAATCCTGCGGTTTTGTGCCCAGCTCACAAGAAAGCGAGTTAAGGAAAGGAACTCAGGGGCACTGTAATTCACAAACCTGCAGAGTTATAAATGACAGCTATCCTCCAAAAATATATTGAAGTAAGCCTGCGAAGGGGACTTGAAAGCGGGGCAGAGTTTCAGGAAAACCATTGCAGGGGGTAGACTGGAAATGCCCTGAAAGCATAGGAAAAGGGGCAGAACGTCGACAATGATGCACTTGGCCAAAAAGGGCATATGCGTTTTTTCCTGAATATATTCAGGAAAAAACGCATACGCCCTTTTTGGCCAACCAAGCAAGCCTGTAAAGGAAATCTGCACTACAATGAAGTCTCACTGCCCCCTGGGCAAAAGGGCCATCTGAAAAAAGTGTAAAATCCAGAAAGGTAGGACAGGATGTGGAGAACAGGGAGCCTTGTTATGTTGATTGGCAGGATGTAAATTGTGAACAGCCACCCTGGAGAAGTGTATGGTGTTTCCTGAAACACGTAAGAAATAAAGCAACACAGCCTATGGCAATTGCACTTATGGTCCTATTGCTTAGGGAAATTAAAATCAAAAACAGAGGGCCACCCCAAAGTTTGGGACAGCTGTGTTCCCAAGAAGCTCGTCTACAGTACCAGGTAAATATCCCAGAAAGCAAAAAATGGATAAAGAAGTTGTGGCACGTACGTACAATGCAATATCACTCAGCAATGAAATCTGTGTCATCAGGCCCGTAGCGGCATAGTGAGTGGATGCAGGTACGGTGATTCTACGTGAAATACGTCACACAGAAAAAGAAACATCATAAGATATCACTAATACACGGAATGTAAACTTGACTACACATGAACTGAATTACAAAACAGAACAGGGTCTCAAATTTAGAAAACCAACTAGTGCTTGCTTATGGGGAAAGGTGCCTTGGGGTGCTGCATAAAACCAGAGACTGAAATTAGCACAGATAACTTTCCATAAGCCAAATATGTAATAGACAAGACCTACTCCTTGCTCAACGAAATGGACCCAACACCACATATTCAACGCCTAGGAATATACCTGACTAGGAAGAATCTTAAAACCCATGGATATATATGTCTCCGTAAGAGAATCAAGCGTGTGTACAGCGGCCGAAACGCAGCAGTGAAAATCCGATAAATCCCATTATCAAAATAAATTTCGAAAACAAAACACAAAGACAGTGAATTAGAGAGCAATTCTTAAATAATTCACTCAGGGCATGTGATGCAACCAGGATTGACCACATCTACACCCAGAGCTGGTTGAGACATAAGGCTGGACACTTCAGGCTGATAGCATTGGTGAGTTTCGGTGAACAAATGCAGACCCTTTGTAGTCATACTGCATGGTGCCCATTCCATGGGTCCCAACTCTCCAGGTTCAAAGGATTCTTCCTCTGGCTAAAACATGCATGGGAAACCCAGAGTATCGTCCACCGTGTGATTGGGAAACGATTTAAAATGCATCTCAGTTTTTGTATCCTTGTCCTCGGGTTCACCATTCCAGATGCTTTACTAACAATCTCCCCGCTTGGAGAGTCAGTGCCTTTAACCTCGTATTTGGCACAGCTTGCAATTTCTGTGCAAGATGAACAGGAATAGGAGAAGCAATGAGAGACTAGATGTAGGTGTCTGCATGGGCAAATGGAACGCTCATTGACGACCAGGAAGAGGAATTAACCAAAGGCTCAGCGTGCCCTGCCAGAAACAGATTAGGGCCTGAAGCAATCCAGCGGTTTTGGGCCCAGCTCACAAGAAAGCGAGTTGAAGAAAGGAGCTCAGGGGCACTGTAATTCACAAACCTGCAGAGTTATAAATGACAGCTATCCTCGAAAAATATATTGAAGTAAGCCTGCGAAGGGGACTGGAAAGCGGGGCAGAATTTCAGGAAAACGATTGCAGGGGGTAGACTGGAATTGCCTTGAAAGCATAGGAAAAGAGGCAAAACGTCGACAATGATGCACTTGGCCAAAAAGTGCGTATGCGTTTTTTCCTGAATATATTCAGGAAAAAACGCATACGCACTTTTTGGCCAACGAAGCAAGCCTGTAAAAGAAATCTGCACTACAATGAAGTCTCACTGCCCCCCTGGCAAAGGGCAATCTGAATATAGTGGAAAATCCAGAAAGGTATGGCAGGATATGGAGAACAGTGAGCATTGTTATGCTGATTGGCAGGATGTAAATTGCCAACAGCCACCCTGGAGAAGTGTATGGTGTTTTCTGAAACACGTAAGAAACAAAGCAACACAGCCTATGGCACTTGCACTTATGGTCCTATAGCTTAGGGAAATTAAAATCAAAAACAGACAGCCACCCCAATGTTTGGGACGGCTGTGTTCACAGGAAGCTCGTCTACAGTACCAGGTAAATATCCCAGAAAGCAAAAAATGGATAAAGAAGTTGTGGCATGTACGTACAGTGGAATATCACTCAGCAATGAAATCTGTGTCATCAGGCCCGTAGCGGTTAGTGAGTGGATGCATGTACGGTGATTCTACGTGAACTACGTCACACAGAAATAGAAACATCATAAGATATCACTGATACACGGAATGTAAACTTGACTAAACATGAACTGAATCACAAAACAGAACAGGGTCTCAAATTTAGAAAACCAACTAGTGCTTGCTTATGGGGAAAGGTGCGTTGGGGTGCTGCGTAAAACCAGAGACTGAAATTAGCACAGATAACTTTCCATAAGCCAAATATATAATAGACAAGACCTACCCCTTGCTCAAAGAAATAGACCCAACACCACATGTTCAACGCCTAGGAATATAAATTACTAAGAAGAATCTTAAAACACATGGATATATATGTTTCCGTAAGAGAATCAAGCGTGTGTACAGCGGACGAAACGCAGCAGTGAAAATTCAATAAATCCCATTATCAAAATAAATTTTGAAAACAAAACACAAAGACAGTGAAATAGAGAGCAATTCTTAAATAATTCACTCAGAGCATGTGATGCAACCGGGATTGACCACATCTACACACAGAGCTGGTTGAGACATAAGGCTGGACACTTCAGGCTGATAGCATTGGTGAGTTTCGGTGAGCAAATGCAGAGCCTTTGAAGTCATACTGCATGTTACCCATTCCATGGGTCCCAACTCTCCAGGTTCAATGGATTCCTCCTCCAGCTAAAACATGCATGGGAAACCCAGAGTATCGTCCTCTGTGTGATTGGTAAACGATTTAAAATGCATCTCAGTTTTCCTATCCTGGTCCTCGGGTTCACCATTCCAGATGCTTTACTAACACTCTCCCCGCTTGGAGAGTCAGTGCCTTTAACCTCCTGTTTGGCACAGCTTGCAATTTCTGTGCAAGTTGAACAGGAATAGGGAGAACCAATGAGAGACTAGCTGTAGGTGTCTGCACGGGCAAATGTAACGCTCATTTCCCACCAGGAAGAGGAATTAACCAAAGGCTCAGCATGCCCTGCCGGAAACAGATTAGGGCCTGAAGCAATCCTGCGGTTTTGTGCCCAGCTCACAAGAAAGCGAGTTGAAGAAAGGAGCTCAGGGGCACTGTAATTCACAAACCTGCAGAGTTATAAATGACAGCTATCCTACAAAAATATATTGAAGTAGGCCTGCGAAGGGGACTTGAAAGCGGGGCAGAGTTTCAGGAAAACCATTGCAGGGGGTAGACTGGAAATGCCCTGAAAGCATAGGAAAAGAGGCAGAACGTCGACAATGATGCACTTGGCCAAAAAGGTCGTATGCGTTTTTTTCTGAATATATTCAGGAAAAAACGCATACGCCCTTTTTGGCCAACCAAGCAAGCCTGTAAAGGAAATCTGCACTACAATGAAGTCTCACTGCCCCCCGGGCAAAAGGGCCATCTGAAAAAAGTGTAAAATCCAGAAAGGTAGGACAGGATGTGGAGAACAGGGAGCCTTGTTATGCTGATTGGCAGGATGTAAATTGTGAACAGCCACCCTGGAGAAGTGTATGGTGTTTCCTGAAACACGTAAGAAATAAAGCAACACAGCCTATGGCAATTGCACTTATGGTCCTATTGCTTAGGGAAATTAAAATCAAAAACAGAGGGCCACCCCAAAGTTTGGGACGGCTGTGTTCCCAAGAAGCTCGTCTACAGTACCAGGTAAATATCCCAGAAAGCAAAAAATGGATAAAGAAGTTGTGGCACGTACGTACAATGCAATATCACTCAGCAATGAAATCTGTGTCATCAGGCACGTAGCGGCATAGTGAGTGGATGCAGGTACGGTGATTCTACGTGAAATACGTCACACAGAAAAAGAAACATCATAAGATATCACTAATACACGGAATGTAAACTTGACTACACATGAACTGAATTACAAAACAGAACAGGGTCTCAAATTTAGAAAAGCAACTAGTGCTTGCTTATGGGGAAAGGTGCCTTGGGGTGCTGCATAAAACCAGAGACTGAAATTAGCACAGATAAATTTCCATAAGCCAAATATGTAATAGACAAGACCTACTCCTTGCTCAACGAAATGGACCCAACACCACATATTCAACCCCTAGGAATATACCTGACTAGGAAGAATCTTAAAACCCATGGATATATATGTCTCCGTAAGAGAATCAAGCGTGTGTACAGCGGCCGAAATGCAGCAGTGAAAATCCGATAAATCCCATTATCAAAATAAATTTCGAAAACAAAACACAAAGACAGTGAATTAGAGAGCAATTCTTAAATAATTCACTCAGGGCATGTGATGCAACCGGGATTGACCACATCTACACCCAGAGCTGGTTGAGACATAAGGCTGGACACTTCAGGCTGATAGCATTGGTGAGTTTCGGTGAACAAATGCAGACCCTTTGAAGTCATACTGCATGGTGCCCATTCCATGGGTCCCAACTCTCCAGGTTCAAAGGATTCTTCCTCTGGCTAAAACATGCATGGGAAACACAGAGTATCGTCCACCGTGTGATTGGGAAACGATTTAAAATGCATCTCAGTTTTTGTATCCTTGTCCTCGGGTTCACCATTCCAGATGCTTTACTAACAATCTCCCCGCTTGGAGAGTCAGTGCCTTTAACCTCGTATTTGGCACAGCTTGCAATTTCTGTGCAAGATGAACAGGAATAGGAGAAGCAATGAGAGACTAGATGTAGGTGTCTGCACGGGCAAATGTAACGCTCATTTCCCACCAGGAAGAGGAAGTAACCAAAGGCTCAGCGTGCCCT
This sequence comes from Phocoena phocoena, assembly GCF_963924675.1. Taxonomy (NCBI): domain Eukaryota; kingdom Metazoa; phylum Chordata; class Mammalia; order Artiodactyla; family Phocoenidae; genus Phocoena; species Phocoena phocoena. Next base: position 964,654 of record NW_027077596.1, on the reverse strand, counting down.
CCTGGAAACAGATTAGTGCCTGAAGCAATCCTGCCGTTTTGTGCTCAGCTAACAAGAAAGCGAGTTGAAGAAAGGAGCTCAGGGTCACTGTAATTCACAAACCTGCAGAGTTATAAATGACAGCTATCTTCCAAAAGTATATTGAAGTAAGCCTGCGAAGGGGACTTGAAAGCGGGACAGAATTTCAGGAAAACGATTGCAGGGGGTAGACTGGAATTGCCCTGAAAGCATAGGAAAAGAGGCACAACGTCGACAATGATGCACTTGGCCAAAAAGTGCGTATGAGTTTTTTCCTGAATATATTCAGGAAAAAACGCATACGCACTTTTGGGCCAACCAAGCAAGCCTGTAAAGGAAATCTGCACTACAATGAAGTCTCACTGCCCCCCGGCAAAAGGGCCATCTGAAAAAAGTGTAAAATCCAGAAAGGTAGGACAGGAAATGGAGGACAGGGAGACTTGTTATGCTGATTGGCAGGATGTAAATTGCCAGCAGCCACCCTGGAGAAGTGTATGGTGTTTCCTGAAACACGTAAGAAACAAAGCAACACAGCCTATGGCAATTGCACTTATGGTCCTGTTCCTTAGGGAAATTAAAATCAAAAACAGAGAGCCACCCCAAAGTTTGGGACGGCTGTGTTCCCAAGAAGCTCGTCTACATTACGAGGTAAATATCCCAGAAAGCAAAAAATGGATAAAGAAGTTGTGGCACATACGTGCAATGCAGTATCACTCAGCAATGAAATCTGTGTCATCAGGCCCGTAGCGGCATAGTGAGTGGATGCAGGTACGGTGATTCTACGTGAACTACGTCACACAGAAAAAGTAACATCATAAGATATCACTAATACACGGAATGTAAACTTGACTACACATGAACAGAATTATAAAACAGAACAGGGTCTCAAATTTAGAAAACCAACTAGTGCTTGCTTATGGGGAAAGGTGCCTTGGGGTGCTGCATAAAACCAGAGACTGAAATTAGCACAGATAACATCCATTAAGCCAAATATGTAATAGACAAGACCTACTCCTTGCTCAACGAAATGGACTCAACACCACATATTCAACGCCTAGGAATATACCTGACTAGGAAGAATCTTAAAACCCATGGATATATATGTCTCCGTAAGAGAATCAAGCGTGTGTACAGCGGCCGAAACGCAGCAGTGAAAATCCGATAAATCCCATTATCAAAATAAATTTCGAAAACAAAACACAAAGACAGTGAAATAGAGAGCAATTCTTAAATAATTCACTCAGGGCATGTGATGCAACCGGGATTGACCACATCTACACCCAGAGCTGGTTGAGACATAAGGCTGGACACTTCAGGCTGATAGCATTGGTGAGTTTCGGTGAGCAAATGCAGACCCTTTGAAGTCATACTGCATGGTACTCATTCCATGGGTCCCAACTCTCCAGGTTCAAGGGATTCTTCCTCCAGCTAAAACATGCATGGGAAACCCACTGTATGGTCCACCGTGTGATTGGGAAATGATTTAAAATGCATCTCAATTTTCGTATCCTGGTCCTCGGGTTCACCATTCCAGATGCTTTACTAACACTCTCCCCGCTTGGAGAGTAAGTGCCTTTAACATCCTCATTCGCACAACTTGCAATTTCTGTGCAAGATGAACAGGAATAGGGAGAACCAATGAGAGACTAGCTGTAGGTGTCTGCAAGGGCAAATGTAACACTCATTGCCCACCAGGAAGAGGAATTAAACAAAGGCTCAGTGTGCCCTGCTGGAAACAGATTAAGGCCTGAAGCAATCCTGCGGTTTTGTGCTCAGCTCACAAGAAAGCGAGTTGAAGAAAGGAGCTCAGGGGCACTGTAATTCACAAACCTGCAGAGTTATAATTGACAGCTATCCTCCAAAAATATATTGAAGTAAGCCTGCAAAGGGGACTTGAAAGCGGGGCAGAATTTCAGGAAAACGATTGCAGGGGGTAGACTGGAATTGCCCTGAAAGCATAGGAAAAGAGGCACAACGTCGACAATGATGCACTTGGCCAAAAAGTGCGTATGCGTTTTTTCCTGAATATATTCAGGAAAAAACGCATACGCCCTTTTTGGCCAACCAAGCAAGCCTGTAAAGGAAATCTGCACTACAATGAAGTCTCACTGCCCCCCGGCAAAAGGGCCATCTGAAAAAAGTGTAAAATCCAGAAAGGTAGGACAGGAAATGGAGGACAGGGAGACTTGTTATGCTGATTGGCAGGATGTAAATTGCCAGCAGCCACCCTGGAGAAGTGTATGGTGTTTCCTGAAACACGTAAGAAACAAAGCAACACAGCCTATGGCAATTGCACTTATGGTCCTATTCCTTAGGGAAATTAAAATCAAAAACAGAGAGCCACCCCAAAGTTTGGGACGGCTGTGTTCACAAGAAGCTCGTCTACATTACGAGGTAAATATCCCAGAAAGCAAAAAATGGATAAAGAAGTTGTGGCACGTACGTGCAATGCAGTATCACTCAGCAATGAAATCTGTGTCATCAGGCCCGTAGCGGCATAGTGAGTGGATGCAGGTACGGTGAATCTACGTGAACTACGTCACACAGAAAAAGAAACATCATAAGATATCACTAATACACGGAATGTAAACTTGACTACACATGAACTGAATTACAAAACAGAACAGGGTCTCAAATTTAGAAAACCAACTAGTGCTTGCTTATGGGGAAAGGTGCCTTGGGGTGCTGCATAAAAAAAGAGACTGAAATTAGCACAGATAACATTCCATAAGCCAAATATGTAATAGACAAGACCTACTCCTTGCTCAACGAAATGGACTCAACACCACATATTCAACGCCTAGGAATATACCTGACTAGGAAGAATCTTAAAACCCATGGATATATATGTCTCCGTAAGAGAATCAAGCGTGTGTACAGCGGCCAAAACGCAGCAGTGAAAATCCGATAAATCCCATTATCAAAATAAATTTCGAAAACAAAACACAAAGACAGTGAAATAGAGAGCAATTCTTAAATAATTCACTCAGGGCATGTGATGCAACCGGGATTGACCACATCTACACCCAGAGCTGGTTGAGACATAAGGCTGGACACTTCAGGCTGATAGCATTGGTGAGTTTCGGTGAGCAAATGCAGACCCTTTGAAGTCATACTGCATGGTACTCATTCCATGGGTCCCAACTCTCCAGGTTCAAGGGATTCTTCCTCCAGCTAAAACATGCATGGGAAACCCACTGTATGGTCCACCGTGTGATTGGGAAACGATTTAAAATGCATCTCAATTTTCGTATCCTGGTCCTCGGGTTCACCATTCCAGATGCTTTACTAACACTCTCCCCGCTTGGAGAGTCAGTGCCTTTAACCTCCTGTTTGGCACAGCTTGCAATTTCTGTGCAAGATGAACAGGAATAGGGAGAACCAATGAGAGATTAGCTGTAGGTGTCTGCACGGGCAAATGTAACGCTCATTGCCCACCAGGAAGAGGAATTAAAAAAAGGCTCAGTGTGCCCTGCTGGAAACAGATTAGGGCCTGAAGCAATCCAGCGGTTTTGTGCCCAGCTCACAAGAAAGCGAGTTGAAGAAAGGAGCTCAGGGGCACTGTAATTCACAAACCTGCAGAGTTATAAATGACAACTATCCTCCAAAAATATATTGAAGTAAGCCTGTGAAGGGGACTTGAAATCGGGGCAGAATTTCAGGAAAACGATTGCAGGGGGTAGACTGGAATTGCCCTGAAAGCATAGGAAAAGAGGCACAACGTCGACAATGATGCACTTGGCCAAAAAGGGCGTATGCGTTTTTTCCTGAATATATTCAGGAAAAAACGCATACGCCCTTTTTGGCCAACCAAGCAAGCCTGTAAAGGAAATCTTCACTACAATGAAGTCTCACTGCCCACCGGGCAAAAGGGCCATCTGAAAAAAGTGTAAAATCCAGAAATGTAGGACAGGATATGGAGAACAGGGAGCCTTGTTATGCTGATTGGCAGGATGTAAATTGTGAACAGCCACCCTGGAGAAATGTATGGTGTTTCCTGAAACACGTAGGAAAAAAAGCAACACAGCCTATGGCACTTCCACTTATGGTCCTATAGCTTACGGAAATTAAAATCAAAAACAGACAGCCACCCCAATATTTGGGACGGCTGTGTTCACAAGAAGCTCGTCTAGAGTATCAGGTAAATATACCAGAAAGCAAAAAATGGATAAAGAAGTTGTGGCACGTACGTACAATGCAATATCACTCAGCAATGAAATCTGTGTCATCAGGCCCGTAGCAGCATAGTGAGTGGATGCAGGTACGGTAATTCTACGTGAACTACGTCACACTGAAAAAGAAACATCATAAGATATCACTAATACAAGGAATGTAAACTTGACTACACATGAACTGAATTACAAAACAGAACAGGGTCTCAAATTTAGAAAACCAACTAGTGCTTGCTTATGGGGAAAGGTGCGTTGGGGTGCTGCATAAAACCAGAGACTGAAATTAGCACAGATAACATTCCATAAGCCAAATATGTAATAGACAAGACCTACTCCTTGCTCAACGAAATCGACTCAACACCACATATTCAACGCCTAGGAATATACTTGACTAGGAAGAATCTTAAAACCCATGGATATATATGTCTCCGTAAGAGAATCAAGCGTGTGTACAGCGGCCGAAACGCAGCAGTGAAAATCCGATAAATCCCATTATCAAAATAAATTTCGAAAACAAAAGACAAAGACAGTGAAATAGAGAGCAATTCTTAAATAATTCACTCAGGGCATGTGATGCAACCGGGATTGACCACATCTACACCCAGAGCTGGTTGAGACATAAGGCTGGACACTTCAGGCTGATAGCATTGGTGAGGTTCGGTGAGTAAATGCAGACCCTTTGAAGTCATACTGCATGGTACCCATTCCATGGGTCCCAACACTCCAGGTTCAAGGGATTCTTCCTCCAGCTAAAATATGCATGGGAAACCCAGAGTATCGTCCACCGTGTGATTGGGAAACGATTTAAAATGCATCTCAGTTTTCGTATCCTGGTCCTCGGGTTAATCATTCCAGATGGTTTACTAACACTCTCCCCGCTTGGAGAGTCAGTGCCTTTAACCTCCTGTTTGGCACAGTTGCAATTTCTGTGCAAGATAAACAGGAATAAGGAGAACCAATGAGAGACTAGCTGTAAGTGTCTGCACGGGCAAATGTAACGCTCATTTCCCACCAGGAAGAGGAAGTAACCAAAGGCTCAGCGTGCCCTCCTGGAAACAGATTAGTGCCTGAAGCAATCCTGCGGTTTTGTGCTCAGCTAACAAGAAAGCGAGTTGAAGAAAGGAGCTCAGGGGCACTGTAATTCACAAACCTGCAGAGTTATAAATGACAGCTATCTTCCAAAAGTATATTAAAGTAAGCCTGCGAAGGGGACTTGAAAGCGGGGCAGAATTTCAGGAAAACGATTGCAGGGGGTAGACTGGAATTGCCCTGAAAGCATATTAAAAGAGGCACAACGTCGACAATGATGCACTTGGCCAAAAAGGGCGTATGCGTTTTTTCCTGAATATATTCAGGAAAAAACGCATATGCACTTTTTGGCCAACCAAGCAAGCCTGTAAAGGAAATCTGCACTACAATGAAGTCTCACTGCCCCCCTGGCAAAAGGGCCATCTGTGAAAAGTGTAAAATCCAGAAAGGTAGGACAGGATATGAAGAAGAGGGAGCCTTGTTATGCTGATTGGCAGGATGTAAATTGCCAACAGCCACCCTGGAGAAGTGTATGGTGTTTCCTGAAACACGTAAGAAATAAAGGAACACAGCCTATTGCAATTGCACTTATGGTCCTCTTGCTTAGGGAAATTAAAATCAAAAACAGAGATCCACCCCAAAGTTTGGGACGGCTGTGTTCCCAAGAAGCTCGTCTACAGTACCAGGTAAATATCCCAGAAAGCAAAAAATGGATAAAGAAGTTGTGACACGTACGTGCAATGCAATATCACTCAGCAATGAAATCTGTGTCATCAGGCCCGTAGCGGCATAGTGAGTGGATGCATTACGGTGATTCTACGTGAACTACGTCACACAGAAAAAGAAACATCATAAGATATCACTAATACACGGAATGTAAACTTGACTACACATGAACTGAATTCCAAAACAGAACAGGGTCTCAAATTTAGAAAACCAACTAGTGCTTGATTATGGGGAAAGGTGCCTTGGGGTGCTGCATAAAACCAGAGCCTGAAATTAGCACAGATAACATTCCATAAGTCAAATATGTAATAGACAAGACCTACTCCTTGCTCAACGAAATGGACTCAACACCACATATTCAACGCCTAGGAATATACCTGACGAGGAAGAATCTTAAAACCCATGGATTTATATGTCTCCGTAAGAGAATCAAGCGTGTGAACAGCGGCATAAATGCAGCAGTGAAAATCCGATAAATCCCATTATCAAAATAAATTTCAAAAACAAAACACAAAGACAGTGAAATAGAGAGCAATTCTTAAATAATTCACTCAGGGCATGTGATGCAACCGGGATTGACCACATCTACACCCAGAGCTGGTTGAGACATAAGGCTGGACACTTCAGGCTGATAGCATTGGTGAGTTTCGGTGAGCAAATGCAGACCCTTTGAAGTCATACTGCATGGTACCCATTCCATGGGTCCCAACTCTCCAGGTTCAAGGGATTCTTCCTCCAGCTAAATCATGCATGGGAAACCCACAGTATGGTCCACCGTGTGATTGGGAAACGATTTAAAATGCATCTCAGTTTTCGTATCCATGTCCTCGGGTTCACCATTCCAGACGCTTTACTACCACTCTCCCTGCTTGGAGAGTCAGTGCCTTTAACCTCCTCTTTGGCACTACCTGCAATTTCTGTGCAAGATGAACAGGAATAGGGAGAACCAATGAGAGACTAGCTGTAGGTGTCTGCACGGGCAAATGTAACGCTCATTGCCCACCAGGAAGAGGAATTAAACAAAGGCTCAGTGTGCCCTGCTGGAAACAGATTAGGTCCTGAAGCAATCCTGCGGTTTTGTGCCCAGCTCACAATAAAGCGAGTTGAAGAAAGGAGCTCAGGGGCACTGTAATTCACAAACCTGCAGAGTTATAAATGACAGCTATCTTCCAAAAGTATATTGAAGTAAGCCTGCGAAGGGGACTTGAATGCGGGTCAGAATTTCAGGAAAACGATTGCAGGGGTAGACTTGAAATGCCCAGAAAGCATAGGAAAAGAGGCAGAACGTCGACAATGATGCACTTGGCCAAAAAGGGCGTATGCGTTTTTTCCTGAATATATTCAGGAAAAAAGGCATACGCCCTTTTTGGCCAACCAAGCAAGCCTGTAAAAGAAATCTGCACTACAATGAAGTCTCACTACCCCCCGGGCAAGAGGGCCATCTGAAAAAAGTTTAAAATCCAGAAAGGTAGGACAGGATATGGAGAACAGGGAGCCTTGTTATGCTGATTGGCAGGATGTAAATTGCCAACAGGCACCCTGGAGAAGTGTATGGTGTTTCCTGAAACACGTAAGAAATAAAGCAACACAGCCTATGGCAATTGCACTTATGGTCCTATTCCTTAGGGAAATTAAAATCAAAAACAGAGAGCCACCCCAAAGTTTGGGACGGGTGTGTTCCCAAGAAGCTCGTCTACAGTACCAGGTAAATATCCCAGAAAGCAAAAAATGGATAAAGAAGTTGGAGCACGTACGTGCAATGCAATATCACTCAGCAATGAAATCTGTGTCATCAGGCCCGTAGCGGCATAGTGAGTGCATGCAGGTACGGTCATTCTACGTGAACTACGTCACACAGAAAAAGAAACATCATAAGATATCACTAATACACGGAATGTAAACTTGACTACACATGAACTGAATTACAAAACAGAACAGGGTCTCAAATTTAGAAAACCAACTAGTGCTTGCTTATGGGGAAAGGTGCCTTGGGGTGCTGCATAAAACCCGAGCCTGAAATTAGCACAGATAACATTCCATAAGCCAAATATGTAATAGACAAACCTACTCCTTGCTCAACGAAATGGACTCAACACCACATATTCAACGCCTAGGAATATACCTGACTAGGAAGAATCTTAAAACCCATGGATATATATGTCTCCGTAAGAGAATCAAGCGTGTGTACAGCGGCCGAAACGCAGCAGTGAAAATCCGGTAAATCCCATTATCAAAATAAACTTCGAAAACAAAACACAAAGACAGTGAAATAGACAGCAATTCTTAAATAATTCACTCAGGGCATGTGATGCAACCGGGATTGACCACATCTACACCCAGAGCTGGTTGAGACATAAGGCTGGACAGTTCAGGCTGATAGCATTGGTGAGTTTTGGTGAGCAAATGCAGACCCTTTGAAGTCATACTGCATAGTACCTCTTCCATGGGTCCCAACTCTTCAGGTTCAAGGGATTCTTCCTCCAGCTAAAACATGCATGGGAAAACCACAGTATGGTACACCGTGTGATTGGGAAACGATTTAAAATGCATCTCAGTTTTCGTATCCTGTTCCTCGGGTTCAGCATTCCAGATGATTTACTAACACTCTCCCTGCTTGGAGAGTCAGTGCCTTTAACCTCCTGTTTGGCACAGCTTGCAATTTCTGTGCAAGATGAACAGGACTAGGGAGAACCAATGAGAGACTAGCTGTAGGTGTCTGCACGGGCAAATGTAATGCTCATTTCCCATCAGGAAGAGGAATTAACCAAAGGCTCAGCGTGCCCTGCCGGAAACAGATTAGGGCCTGAAGCAATCCAGCGGTTTTGTGCCCAGCTCACAAGAAAGCGAGTTGAAGAAAGGAGCTCAGGGGCACTGTAATTCACAAACCTGCAGAGTTATAAATGACAGCTATCCTCCAAAAATATATTGAAGTAAGCCTGCGAAGGGGACTTGAAAGCGGGGCAGAATTTCAGGTAAACGATTGCAGGGGGTAGACTGGAATTGCCCTGAAAGCATAGGAAAAGAGGCAGAACGTCGACAATGATGCACTTGGCCAAAAAGGGCGTATGCGTTTTTTCCTGAATATATTCAGGAAAAAACGCATACGCCCTTTTTGGCCAACCAAGCAAGCCTGTAAAGGAAATCTGCACTACAATGAAGTCTCACTGCCCCCCGGGCAAAAGGGCCATCTGAAAAAAGTGTAAAATCCAGAAAGGTAGGACAGGATATGGAGAACAGGGAGCCTTGTTATGCTGATTGGCAGGATGAAAATTGCCAGCAGCCACCATGGAGAAGTGTATGGTGTTTCTTGAAACACGTAAGAAACAAAGCAACACAGCCTATGGCACTTACACATATGGTCCTATAGCTTACGGAAATTAAAATCAAAAACACACAGCCACCCCAAAATTTGGGACGGCTGTGTTCACAAGAAGCTCGTCTACAGTATCAGGTAAATATCCCAGAAAGCAAAAAATGGATATGAAGTTGTGGCACGTACGTACAATGCAGTATCACTCAGCAATGAAATCTGTGTCATCAGGCCCGTAGCGGCATAGTGAGTGGATGCAGGTACGGTGATTCTACGTGAACTACGTCACACAGAAAAAGAAACATCATAAGTTATCACTAATACACGGAATGTAAACTTGATTACACATTAACTGAATTTCAAAACAGAACAGGGTCTCAAATTTAGAAAACCAACTAGTGCTTGCTTATGGGAAAAGGTGCGTTGGGGTGCTGCATAAAACCAGAGACTGAAATTAGCACAGATAACTTTCCATAAGCCAAATATGTAATAGACAAGACCTACTCCTTGCTCAACGAAATGGACCCAACACCACATATTCAAAGCCTAGGAATATACCTGACTAGGAAGAATCTTAAAACCCATGGATATATAAGTCTCCGTAAGAGAATCAAGCGTGTGTACAGCGGCCGAAACGCAGCAATGAAAATCTGATAAATCCCATTATCAAAATAAATTTCGAAAACAAAACACAAAGACAGTGAAATAGAGAGCAATTCTTAAATAATTCACACATGGCATGTGATGCAACCGGGATTTACCACATCTACACCGAGAGCTGGTTGAGACATAAGGCTGGACACTTCAGGCTGATAGCATTGGTGAGTTTCGGTGAGCAAATGCAGACCCTTTGAAGTCATACTGCATGGTACCCATTCCATGGGTCCCAACTCTCCAGGTTCAAGGGATTCTTCCTCCAGCTAAAACATGCATGGGAAACCCAGAGTATCGTCCACCATGTGATTGGGAAACGATTTAAAATGCATCTCAGTATTCGTATCCTAGTCCTCGGGTTCACAATTCCAGATGCTTTACTAACACTCTCCTCGCTTGGAGAGTCTGTGCCTTTAATCTCCACTTTGGCACAGCTTGCAATTTCTGTGCAAGATGAACAGGAATAGGGAGAACCAATGAGAGACTAGCTGTAGGTGTCTGCACGGGCAAATGAAACGCTCATTGCCCACCAGGAAGAGGAATTAAACAAATGCTCAGTGTGCCCTGCTGGAAACAGATTAGGGCCTGAAGCAATCCTGCGGTTTTGTGCCCAGCTCACAAGAAAGCGAGTTCAAGAAACGAGCTCAGGGACACTGTAATTCACAAACCTGCAGAGTTATAAATGACAGCTATCCTCCAAAAATATATTGAAGTAAGCCTGCGAAGGGGACTTGAAAGCGGGGCAGAATTTCAGGAAACCGATTGCAGGGGGTAGACTGGAATTGCCCTGAAAGCATAGGAAAAGAGGCAGAACGTCGACAATGATGCACTTGGCCAAAAAGGGCGTATGCGTTTTTTCCTGAATATATTCAGGAAAAAACGCATACGCCCTTTTTGGCCAACCAAGCAAGCCTGTAAAGGAAATCTGCACTACAATGAAATCTCACTGCCCCCCGGGGCAAAAGGGCCATTTGAAAAAAGTGTAAAATCCAGAAAGGTAGGACAGGATATGGAGAACAGGGAGCGTTCTTATGCTGATTGGCAGGATGTAAATTGCCAACAGCCACCCTGGAGAAGTGTATGGTGTTTCCTGAAACACGTAAGAAATAAAGCAACACAGCCTATGGCAATTGCACTTATGGTCCTATTGTTTAGGGAAATTAAAATCAAAAACAGAGAGCCACCCCAAAGTTTGGGACGGCTGTGTTCCCAGGAAGCTCGTCTACAGTACCAGGTAAATATCCCAGAAAGCAAAAAATGGATAAAGAAGTTGTGGCACGTACGTGCAATGCAATATCACTCAGCAATAAAATCTGTGTCATCAGGCCCGTAGCGGCATAGTGAGTGGATGCAGGTATGGTGATTCTACGTGAACTACGTCACACAGAAAAAGAAACATCATAAGATATCACTAATAGACGGAATGTAAACTTGAATACCCATGAACTGAATTACAAAACAGAAAAGGGTCTCAAATTTAGAAACCCAACTAGTGCTTGCTTATGGGGAAAGGTGCCTTGGGGTGCTGCATAAAAGCAGAGACTGAAATTAGCACAGATAACATTCCATAAGCCAAATATGTAATAGACAAGACGTACTCCTGGCTCAACGAAATGGACTCAACACCACATATTCAACGCCTAGGAATATACCTGACTAGGAAGAATCTTAAAACCCATGGATATATATGTCTCCGTAAGAGAATCACGCGTGTGTACAGCGGCCGATACGCAGCAGTGAAAATCCGATAAATCCCATTATCAAACTAAATTTCGAAAACAAAACACAAAGACAGTGAAATAGAGAGCAATTCTTAAATAATTCACTCAGGGCATGTGATGCAACTGGGATGGACCACATCTACACCCAGAGCTGGTTGAGACATAAGGCTGGACACTTCAGGCTGATAGCATTGGTGAGTTTCGGTGAGCAAATGCAGACCCTTTGAAGTCATACTGCATGGTACCCATTCCATGGGTCCCAACTCTCCAGGTTCAAGGCATTCTACCTCCAGCTAAAACATGCATGGGAAACCCAGAGTATCGTCCACCGTGTGATTGGGAAACGATTTAAAATGCATCTCAGTTTTCGTATCCTGGTCCTCGGGTTCACCATTCCAGATGCTTTACTAACACTCTCCCTGCTTGGAGAGTCAGTGCCTTTAACCTCCTCTTTGGCACAGCTTGCAATTTCTGTGCAAGATGAACAGGAATAGGGAGAACCAATGAGAGACTAGCTGTAGGTGTCTGCACGGGCAAATGTAACGCTCATTTCCCACCAGGAAGAGGAATTAAACAAAGGCTCAGTGTGCCCTGCTGGAAACAGATTAGGGCCTGAAGCAATCCTGCGGTTTTGTGCCCAGCTCACAAGAAAGCGAGTTGAAGAAAGGAGCTCAGGGGCACTGTAATTCACAAACCTGCAGAGTTATAAATGACAGCTATCCTCCAAAAATATATTGAAGTAAGCCTGCGAAGGGGACTTGAAAGCGTGGCAGAATTTCAGGAAAACGATTGCAGGGGGTAGACAGGAATTGCCCTGAAAGCATAGGAAAGGAGGCAGAACGTCGACAATGATGCACTTGGCCAAAAAGGGCGTATGCGTTTTTTCCTGAATATATTCAGGAAAAAACGTATACGCCCTTTTTGGCCAACCAAGCAAGCCTGTAAAAGAAATCTGCACTACAATGAAGTCTCACTGCCCCCCGGGCAAAAGAGCCATCTGAAAAAAGTGTAAAATCCAGAAAGATAGGACAGGATATGGAGAACAGGGAGCCTTGTTATGCTGATTGGCAGGATGTAAATTGTGAACAGCCACCCTGGAGAAGTGTATGGTGTTTCCTGAAACACATAAGAAATAAAGCAACACAGCCTATGGCAATTGAACTTATGGTCCTATTGCTTAGGGTAATTAAAATCAAAAACAGAGGGCCACCCCAAAGTTTGGGACGGCTGTGTTCCCAAGAAGCTCGTCTACAGTACCAGGTACATATCCCAGAAAGCAAAAAATGGATACAGAAATTGTGGCACGTACGTGCAATGCAATATCTCTCAGCAATGAAATTTGTGTCATCAGGCCCGTAGCGGCATAGTGAGTGCATGCAGGTACGGTGATTCTACGTGAACTACGTCACACAGAAAAAGAAACATCATAAGATATCACTAATACACGGAATGTAAACTTGACTACACATGAACTGAATTACAAAACAGAACAGGGACTCAAATTTAGAAAACCAACTAGTGCTTGCTTATGGGGAAAGGTGCCTTAGGGTGCTGCATAAAACCAGAGACTGAAATTAGCACAGATAACATTCCATAAGCCCAATATGTAATAGACAAGACCTACACCTTGCTCAACGAAATGGACTAAACACCACATATTCAACGCCAACGAATATACCTGACTAGGAAGAATCTTAAAACCCATGGATATATATGTCTCCGTAAGAGAATCAAGCGTGTGTACAGCGGCATAAACGCAGCAGTGAAAATCCGATAAATCCCATTATCAAAATAAATTTCAAAAACAAAACACAAAGACAGTGAAATAGAGAGCAATTCTTAAATAATTCACTCAGGGCATGTGATGCAACCGGGATTTAACACATCTACACCAGAGCTGGTTGAGACATAAGGCTGGACACTTCAGGCTGATAGCATTGGTGAGTTACGGTGAGCAAATGCAGACCCTTTGAAGTCATACTGCATGGTACCTATTCCATGGGTCCCAACTCTTCAGTTTCAAGGGATTCTTCCTCCAGCTAAAACATGCATGGGAATCCCACAGTATGGTTCACTGTGTGATTGGGAATCGATTTAAAATGCATCTCAGTTTTCGTATCCTGGTCCTCGGGTTCACCATTCCAGATGCTTTAGTAACAATCTCCTCGCTTGGAGAGTCAGTGCCTTTAACCTCCTGTTTGGCACAGCTTGCAATTTCTGTGCAAGATGAACAGGAATAGGGAGAACCAATGAGAGACTAGCTGTAGGTGTCTGCACGGGCAAATGTAACGCTCATAGCCCACCAGGAAGAGGAATTAAACAAAGGCTCAACGTGCCCTGCTGAAAACAGATTGGGGACTGAAGCAATCTTGCGGTTTTGTGCCCAGCACACAAGAAAGCGAGTTGAAAAAAGGAGCTCAGGGGCACTGTAATTCACAAACATGCAGAGTTATAAATGACTGCTATCCTCCAAAAATATATTGAAGTAAGCCTGGGAAGGGGACTGGAAAGCGGGGCAGAATTTCAGGAAAACGATTGCAGGGGTAGACTGGAATTGCCCTGAAAGCATAGGAAAAGAGGCAGAACGTCGACAATGGTGCACTTGGCCAAAAAGGGCGTATGCGTTTTTTCCTGAATATATTCAGGAAAAAACGCATACGCCCTTTTTGGCCAACCAAGCAAGCCTGTAAAGGAAATCTGCACTACAATGAAGTCTCACTGCCCCCCGGGCAAAACGGCCATCTGAAAATAGTGTAAAATCCAGAAAGGTAGGACAGGATATGGAGAACAGGGAGCCTTGTTATGCTGATTGGCAGGATGTAAATTGCCAGCAGCCACCCTGGAGAAGTGTATGGTGTTTCCTGAAACACGTAAGAAACCAAGCAACACAGCCTATGGCACTTCCACTTATGGTCCTATAGCTTACGGAAATTAAAATCAAAAACAGACAGCCACCCCAATATTTGGGACGGCTGTGTTCACAAGAAGCTCGTCTACAGTTTCAGGTAAATATCCCAGAAAGCAAAAAATGGATAAAGAAGTTGTGGCACGTACGTACAATGCAATATCACTCAGCAATGCAATCTGTGTCATCAGGCCCGTAGCGGCATAGTGAGTGGATGCAGGTACGGTGATTCTACGTGAACTACGTCACACAGAAATAGAAACATCGAAAGATATCACTAATACACCGAATGTAAACTTCACTACACATGAACTGAATTACAAAACAGATCAGGGTCTCAAATTTAGAAAACCAACTAGTGCTTGCTTATGGGGAGAGGTGCGTTGGGGTGCTGCATAAAATCAGAGACTGAAATTAGCACAGATAACTTTCCATAAGCCAAATATGTAATAGACAAGACCTACTCCTTGCTCAACGAAATGGACCCAACACCACATATTCAACGCCTAGGAATATACCTGACTAGGAATAATCTTAAAACCCATGGATATATATGTCTCCGTAAGAGAATCAAGCGTGTGTACCGCGGCCGAAACGCAGCAGTGAAAATCCGATAAATCCCATTATCAAAATAAATTTCGAAAACAAAACACAAAGACAGTGAAATAGAGAGCAATTCTTAAATAATTCACTCAGGGTATGTGATGCAACAGGGATTGACCACATCTACACCCAGAGCTGGTTGAGACATAAGGCTGGACACTTCAGGCTGATAGCATTGGTGAGTTTCGGTGAGTAAATGCAGACCCTTTGAAGTCATAGTGCATGGTACCCATTCCATGGGTCCCAACTCTCCAGGTTCAAGGCATTCTTCCTCCAGCTAAAACATGCATGGGAAACCCAGAGTATCATCCACCGTGTGATTGGGAAACGATTTAAAATGCATCTCAGTTTTCATATCCTGCTCCTCGGGTTCACCATTCCAGATGCTTTACTAACACTCTCCCCGCTTGGAGAGTCAGTGCCTTTAACCTCCTCTTTGGCACAGCTTACAATTTCTGTGCAAGATGAACAGGAATAGGGAGAACCAATGAGAGACTAGCTGTAGGTGTCTGCACGGGCAAATGTAACGCTCATTTCCCACCAGGAAGAGGAATTAAACAAAGGCTCAGCGTGCCCTGCTGAAAACAGATTACGGCCTGAAGCAATCCTGCGGTTTTGTGCCCAGGTCACAAGAAAGCGAGTTGAAGAAAGGAGCTCAGGGGCACTGTAATTCACAAACCTGCAGAGTTATAAATGACAGCTATCCTCCAAAAATATATTGAAGTAAGCCTGCGAAGGGGACTTGAAAGCGGGGCAGAATTTCAGGAAAACGATTGCAGGGGGTAGACTGGAATTGCCCTGAAAGCATAGGAAAAGAGGCAGAACGTCGACAATGATGCACTTGGCCAAAAAGGGCTTATGCGTTTTTTCCTGAATATATTAAGGAAAAAACGCATACGCCCTTTTTGGCCAACCAAGCAAGCCTGTAAAGGAAATCTGCACTACAATGAAGTCTCACTGCCCCCCGGACAAAACGGCCATCTGAAAATAGTGTAAAATCCAGAAAGGTAGGACAGGATATGGAGAACAGGGAGCCTTGTTTTGCTGATTGGCAGGATGTAAATTGCCAGTAGCCACCCTGGAGAAGTGTATGGTGTTTCCTGAAACACGTAAGAAACAAAGCAACACAGCCTATGGCACTTCCACTTATGGTCCTATAGCTTACGGAAATTAAAATCAAAAACAGACAGCCACCCCAATATTTGGGACGGCTGTGTTCACAAGAAGCTCGTCTACAGTATCAGGTAAATATCCCAGAAAGCAAAAAATGGATAAAGAAGTTGTGGCACGTACGTACAATGCAATATCACTCAGCAATGAAATCTGTGTCATCAGGCCCGTAGCGGCATAGTGAGTGGATGCTGGTACGGTGATTCTACGTGAACTACGTCACACAGAAAAAGAAACATCATAAGATATCACTAATACACGGAATGTAAACTTGACTACACATGAACTGAATTACAAACCAGAACATGGTCTCAAATTTAGAAAACCAACTAGTGCTTGCTTATGGGGAAAGGTGCCTTGGGGTGCTGCATAAAACCAGAGACTGAAATTATCACAGATAACTTACCATAAGCCAAATATGTAATAGACAAGACCTACTCCTTGCTCAACGAAATGGACCCAACACCACATATTCAACGCCAACTAATATACCTGACTAGGAAGAATCTTAAAACCCATGGATATATATGTCTCCGTAAGAGAATCAAGCGTGTGTACAGCGGGCGAAACGCAGCAGTGAAAATCCGATAAATCCCATTAACAAAATAAATTTCTAAAACAAAACACAAAGACAGTGAAATAGAGAGCAATTCTTAAATAATTCACTCAGGGCATGTGATGCAACCGGGATTGACCACATCTACACCCACAGCTGGTTGAGACATAAGGCTGGACACTTCAGGCTGATAGCATTGGTGAGTTTCGGTGAGCAAATGCAGACCCTTTGAAGTCATACTGCATGGTACCCATTCCATGGGTCCCAACTCTCCAGGTTCAAGGGATTCTTCCTCCAGCTAAAACATGCATGGGAAACCCAGAGTATCATCCACCGTGTGATTGGGAAACGATTTAAAATGCATCTCAGTTTTCGTATCCTGGTCCTCGGGTTCACCATTCCAGATGCTTTACTAACACTCTCCCCGCTTGGAGAGTCAGTGCCTTTAACCTCCTCTTTGGCACAGCTTGCAATTTCTGTGCAAGATGAACAGGAATAGGGAGAACCAATGAGAGACTAGCTGTAGGTGTCTGCACGGGCAAATGTAACGCTCATTTCCCACCAGGAAGAGGAATTAAACAAAGGCTCAGCGTGCCCTGCTGAAAACAGATTAAGGCCTGAAGCAATCCTGCGGTTTTGTGCCCAGCTCACAAGAAAGGGAGTTGAAGAAAGGAGCTCAGGGGCACTGTAATTCACAAACCTGCAGAGTTATAAATGACAGCTATCCTCCAAAAATATATTGAAGTAAGCCTGCGAAGGGGACTTGAAAGCGGGGCAGAATTTCTGGAAAACGATTGCAGGGGGTAGACTGGAATTGCCCTGAAAGCATAGGAAAAGAGGCAGAACGTCGACAATGATGCAGTTGGCCAAAAAGGGATTATGCGTTTTTTCCTGAATATATTCAGGAAAAAACGCATACACACTTTTTGGCCAACCAAGCAAGCCTGTAAAGGAAATCTGCACTACAATGAAGTCTCACTGCCCCCCGGGCAAAACGGCCATCTGAAAATAGTGTAAAATCCAGAAAGGTAGGACAGGATATGGAGAACAGGGAGCCTTGTTTTGCTGATTGTCAGGATGTAAATTGCCAGCAGCCACCCTGGAGAAGTGTATGGTTTTCCTGAAACACGTAAGAAACAAAGCAACACAGCCTATGGCACTTCCACTTATGGTCCTATAGCTTACGGAAATTAAAATCAAAAACAGACAGCCACCCCAATATTTGGGACGGCTGTGTTCACAAGAAGCTCGTCTACAGTTTCAGGTAAATATCCCAGAAAGCAAAAAATGGATAAAGAAGTTGTGGCACGTACGTACAATGCAATATCACTCAGCAATGAAATCTGTGTCATCAGGCCCGTAGCGGCATAGTGAGTGGATGCAGGTACGGTGATTCTACGTGAACTACGTCACACAGAAAAAGAAACATCATAAGATATCACTAATACACGGAATGTAAACTTGACTACACATGAACTGAATTACAAACCAGAACATGGTCTCAAATTTAGAAAACCAACTAGTGCTTGCTTATGGGGAAAGGTGCCTTGCGGTGCTGCATAAAACCAGAGACTGAAATTAGCACAGATAACTTTCCATAAGCCAAATATATAATAGACAAGACCTACCCCTTGCTCAAAGAAATAGACACAACACCACATATTCAACGCCTAGGAATATACATGACTAAGAAGAATCTTAAAACCCATGGATATATATGTCTCCGTAAGAGAAACAAGCGTGTGTACAGCGGCCGAAACGCAGCAGTGAAAATCCGATAAATCCCATTATCAAAATAAATTTCGAAAACAAAACACAAAGACAGTGAAATAGAGACCAATTCTTAAATAATTCACTCAGGGCATGTGATGCAACCGGGATTGACCACATCTACACCGAGAGCTGGTTGACACATAAGGCTGGACACTTCAGGCTGATAGCATTGGTGAGTTTCGGTGAGCAAATGCAGACCCTTTGAAGTCATACTGCATGGTACCCATTCCATGGGTCCCAACTCTCCAGGTTCAAGGGATTCTTCCTCCAGCTAAAACATGCATTGGAAACCCAGAGTATCGTCCACCGTGTGATTGGGAAATGATTTAAAATGCATCTCAGTTTTCGTATCCTGGTCCTCGTGTTCACCATTCCAGATGCTTTACTAACACTCTCCCCGCTTGGAGAGTCAGTGCCTTTAACCTCCTCTTTGGCACAGCTTGCAATTTCTGTGCAAGATGAACAGGAATAGGGAGAACCAATGAGAGACTAGCTGTAGGTGTCTGCACGGGCAAATGTAACGCTCATTGCCTACCAGGAAGAGGAATTAAAGAAAGGCTCAGTGTGCCCTGCTGCAAACAGATTAGGGCCTGAAGCAATCCTGCGGTTTTTTGCCCAGCTCACAAGAAAGCGAGTTGAAGAAAGGAGCTCAGGGGCACTGTAATTCACAAACCTGCAGAGTTATAAATGACAGCTATCCTCCAAAAATATATTGAAGTAAGCCTGCGAAGGGGACTTGAAAGTGGGGCAGAATTTCAGGAAAACGATTGCAGGGGGTAGACTGGAATTGCACAGAAAGCATAGGAAAAGAGACACAACGTCGACAATGATGCACATGGCCAAAAAGGGCGTATGCGTTTTTTCCTGAATATATTCAGGAAAAAACCGCATACGCCCTTTTTGGCCAAACAAGCAAGACTGTAAAGGAAATCTGCACTACAATGAAGAATCACTGACCCCGGGCAAACGGGCCATCTGAAAAAAGTGTAAAATCCAGAAAGGTAGGACAGGATATGGAGAACAGGGAGCCTTGTTATGCTGATTGGCAGGATGTAAATTGCCAGCAGCCACCCTGGAGAAGTGTATGGTGTTTCCTGAAACCCATAAGAAACAAAGCAACACAGCCTATGGCACTTCCACCTATGGTCCCAAAGATTACGGAAATTAAAATCAAAAACAAACAGCCACCCCAATGTTTGGGACGGGTGTGTTCACAAGAAGCTCGTCTGCAGTACCTGGTAAATATCCCAGAAAGCAAAAAATGGATAAAGAAGTTGTGGCACGTATGTGCAATGCAATATCACTCAGCAATGAAATCTGTGTCATCAGGCCCGTAGCGGCATAGTGAGTGGATGCAGGTACGGTGATTCTACGTGAACTACGTCACACAGAAAAAGAAACATCATAAGATATCACTAATACACGGAATGTAAACTTGACTACACATGAACTGAATTACAAAACAGAACAGGGTCTCAAATTTAGAAAACCAACTAGTGCTGGATTATGGGGAAAGGTGCGTTGGGGTGCTGCATAAAACCAGAGACTGAAATTAGCACAGATAACATTCCATAAGCCAAATATGTAATAGACAAGACCTACTCCTTGCTCAACGAAATGGACTAAACACAACATATTCAATGCCTAGGAATATACCTGACTAGGAAGAATCTTAAAACCCATGGATTTATACGTCTCCGTAAGAGAATCAAGCGTGTGTACAGCGGCATAAACGCAGCAGTGAAAATCTGATAAATCCCATTATCAAAATAAATTTCAAAAACAAAACACAAAGACAGTGAAATAGAGAGCAATTCTTAAATAATTCACTCAGGGCATGTGATGCAACCGGGATTTACCACAACTACACCCAGAGCTGGTTGAGACATAAGACTGGACACTTCAGGCTGATAGCATTGGTGAGTTTCGGTGAGCAAATGCAGACCCTTTGAAGTCATACTGCATGGTACCCATTCCATGGGTCCCAACTCTCCAGGTTCAAAGGATTCTTCCTCTGCCTAAAACATGCATGAGAAACCCAGAGTATTGTCCACCGTGTGATTGGGAAACAATTTCAAATGCATCTCAGTTTTTGTATCCTTGTCCTCGGGTTCACCATTCCAGATGCTTTACTAACAATCTCCCCGCTTGGAGAGTCAGTGCCTTTAACCTCGTATTTGGCACAGCTTGCAAATTCTGTGCAAGATGAACAGGAATAGGAGAAGCAATGAGAGACTAGATGTAGGTGTCTGCACGGGCAAATGTAACGCTCATTTCCCACCAGGAAGAGGAATTAACCAAAGGCTCAGCGTGCCCTGCCGGAAACAGATTAGGGCCTGAAGCAATCTTACGGATTTGGGCAAAGCTCACAAGAAAGCAAGTTGAAGAAAGGCACTCAGGGGCACTGTAATTCACAAACCTGCAGAGTTATAAATGGCAGCTATACTGCAAAAATATATTGAAGTAAGCCTGCGAAGGGGACTGGAAGGCGGGCCAAAATTTCAGGAAAACGATTGCAGGGGGTAGACTGGTATTGCCTTGAAAGCATAGGAAAAGAGGCAAAACGTCGACAATGATGCACTTGGCCAAAAAGTGCATATGCGTTTTTTCCTGAATATATTCAGGAAAAAATGCATACGCACTTTTTGGCCAACGAAGCAAGCCTGTAAAGGAAATCTGCACTACAATGAAATCTCACTGCCCCCCTGGCAAAAGGGCCATCTGAAAATAGTGGAAAATCCAGAAATGTATGGCAGGATATGGAGAACAGTGAGCCTTGTTATGCCGATTGGCAGGATGTAAATTGCCAACAGCCACCCTGGAGAAGTGTATGGTGTTTCCTGAAACACGTAAGAAAGAAAGCAACACAGCCTATGGCACTTGCACATATGGTCCTATAGCTTAGGGAAATTATAATCAAAAACAGACAGCCACCCCAAAGTTTGGGACGGCTGTGTTCACAGGAAGCTCGTCTACAGTACCAGGTAAATATCCCAGAAAGCAAAAAATGGATAAAGAAGTTGTGGCATGTACGTACAATGGAATATCACTCAGCAATGAAATCTGTGTCATCAGGCCCGTAGCGGTTAGTGAGTGGATGCATGTACGGTGATTCTACGTGAACTATGTCACACAGAAATAGAAACATCATAAGATATCACTGATACACGGAATGTAAACTTGACTACACATGAACTGAATTACAAAACAGAACAGGGTCTCAAATTTAGAAAACCAACTAGTGCTTGCTTATGGGGAAAGGTGCGTTGGGGTGCTGCATAAAACCAGAGACTGAAATTAGCACAGATAACTTTCCATAAGCCAAATATATAATAGACAAGACCTACCCCTTGCTCAAAGAAATAGACCCAACACCACATGTTCAATGCCTAGGAATATACATGACTAAGAAGAATCTTAAAACCCATGGATATATATGTCTCCGTAAGAGAAACAAGCGTGTGTACAGCGGCCGAAACGCAGCAGTGAAAATCCGATAAATCCCATTATCAAAATAAATTTCGAAAAAAAACACAAAGACAGTGAAATAGAGAGCAATTCTTAAATAATTCACTCAGGGCATGTGATGCAACCGGGATTGACCACATCTACACCCACAGCTGGTTGAGACATAAGGCTGGACACTTCAGGCTGATAGCATTGGTGAGTTTCGGTGAGCAAATGCAGACCCTTTGAAGTCATACTGCATGGTACCCATTCCATGGGTCCCAACTCTCCAGGTTCAAGGCATTCTTCCTCCAGCTAAAACATGCATGGGAAACCCAGAGTATCGTCCACCGTGTGATTGGGAAACGATTTAAAATGCATCTCAGTTTTCGTATCCTGGTCCTCGGGTTCACCATTCCAGATGATTTACTGACACTCTCCCCGCTTGGAGAGTCAGTCCCTTTAACCTCCTCTTTGGCACAGCTTGCAATTTCTGTGCAAGATGAACAGGAATAGTGAGAACCAATGAGAGACTAGCTGTAGGTGTCTGCACGGGCAAATGTAACGATCATTGCCCACCAGGAAGTGGAATTAAACAAAGGATCAGTGTGCCCTGCTGGAAACAGATTAGGGCCTTAAGCAATCCTGTGGTTTTGTGCCCAGCTCACAAGAAAGCGAGTTGAAGAGAGGAGCTCAGGGGCACTGTAATTCACAAACCTGCAGAGTTATAAATGACAGCTATCCTCCAAAAATATATTGAAGTAAGCCTGCGAAGGGGACTTGAAAGCGGGGCAGAATTTCAGGAAAACGATTGCAGGGGGTAGACTGGAATTGCCCTGAAAGCATAGGAAAAGAGGCACAACGTCGACGATGATGCACTTGGCCAGAAAGGGCGTATGTGTTTTTTCCTGAATATATTCAGGAAAAAACGCATACGCCCTTTTTGGCCAACCAAGCAAGCCTGTAAAGGAAATCTGCACTACAATGAAGTCTCACTGCCCCCCGGAAAAAAGGGCCATCTGAAAAAAGTATAAAATCCAGAAAGGTAGGACAGGATATGGAGAACAGGGAGCCTTGTTATGCTGATTGGCAGGATGTAAATTGCCAGCAGCCACCCTGGAGAAGTGTATGGTGTTTCCTGAAACACGTAAGAAACAAAGCAACACAGCCTATGGCACTTCCACTTATGGTCCTATAGCTTACGGAAATTAAAATCAAAAACAGAGAGCCACCCCAAAGTTTGGGACGGCTGTGTTCCCAAGAAGCTCGTCTACAGTACCAGGTAAATATCCCAGAAAGCAAAAAATGGATAAAGAAGTTGTGGCACGTACGTACAATGCAGTATCACTCAGCAATGAAATCTGTGTTATCAGGCCCGTAGCGGCATAGTGAGTGGATGCAGGTACGGTGATTCTACGTGAACTACGTCACACAGAAAAAGAAACATCATAAGATACCACTAATACACGGAATGTAAACTTGACTACACATGAAATGAATTACAAAACAGAACAGGGTCTCAAATTTAGAAAACCAACTAGTGCTTGCTTATGGGGAAAGGTGTCTTGGGCTGCTGCATAAAACCAGAGACTGAAATTAGCACAGATAACATTCCATAAGCCAAATATGTAATAGACAAGACCTACTCTTTGCTCAACGAAATGGACCCAACACCACATATTCAACGCCTAGGAATATACCTGACTAGGAAGAATCTTAAAACCCATGGATATATATGTCTCCGTAAGAGAATCAAGCGTGTGTACAGCGGCCGAAACGCAGCAGTGAAAATCCGATAAATCCCATTATCAAAATAAATTTCGAAAACAAAACACAAAGACAGTGAAATAGAGAGCAATTCTTAAATAATTCACTCAGGGCATGTGATGCAACCGGGATTGACCACATCTACACCCAGAGCTGGTTGAGACATAAGGCTGGACACTTCAGGCTGATAGCATTGGTGAGTTTCGGTGAGCAAATGCAGACCCTTTGAAGTCATACTGCATGGTACCCATTCCATGGGTCCCAACTCTCCAGGTTCAAGGGATTCTTCCTCCAGCTAAAACATGCATGGGAAACCCAGAGTATCGTCCACCGTGTGATTGGGAAACGATTTAAAATGCATCTCAGTTTTCGTATCCTGGTCCTCGGGTTCACCATTCCAGATGCTTTACTATCACTCTCCCCGCTTGGAGAGTCATTGCCTTTAACCTCCTCTTTGGCACAGCTTGCAATTTCTGTGCAAGATGAACAGGAATAGGGAGAACCAATGAGAGACTAGCTGTAGGTGTCTGCACGGGCAAATGTAACGCTCATTGCCCACCAGGAAGAGGAATTAAACAAAGGCTCAGTGTGCCCAGCTGGAAACAGATTAAGGCCTGAAGCAATCCTGCGGTTTTGTGCCCAGCTCACAAGAAAGCGAGTTGAAGAAAGGAGCTCAGGGGCACTGTAATTCACAAACCTGCAGAGTTAGAAATGACAGCTATCTTCCAAAAGTATATTGAAGTAAGCCTGTGAAGGGGACTTGAAAGAGGGGCAGAATTTCAGGAAAACGATTGCAGGGGGTAGACAGGAATTGCCCTGAAAGCATAGGAAAAGAGGCACAACGTCGACAATGATGCACTTGGCCAAAAAGGGTGTATGCGTTTTTTCCTGAATATATTCAGGAAAAAACGCATACGCACTTTTTGGCCAACCAAGCAAGCCTGTAAAGGAAATCTGCACTACAATGAAATCTCACTGCCCCCCGGGCAAAAGGGCCATCTGAAAAAAGTGTAAAATCCAGAAAGATAGGACACGATATGGAGAACAGGGAGCCTTGTTATGCTGATTGGCAGGATGTAAATTGCCAACAGCCACCCTGGAGAAGTGTATGGTGTTTCCTGAAACACGTAAGAAATAAAGCAACACAGCCTATGGCAATTGCACTTATGGTCCTATTCCTTAGGGAAATTAAAATCAAAAACAGAGAGCCACCCCAAAGTTTGGGACGGCTGTGTTCCCAAGAAGCTCGTCTACAGTACCAGGTAAATATCCCAGAAAGCAAAAAATGGATAAAGAAGTTGTGGCACGTACGTGCAATGCAATATCACTCAGCAATGAAATCTGTGTCATCAGGCCCATAGCGGCATAGTGAGTGGATGCAGGTACGGTGATTCTACGTGAACTACGTCACACAGAAAAAGAAACATCATAAGATATCACTAATACACGGAATGTAAACTTGACTACACATGAACTGAATTACAAAACAGAACAGGGTCTCAAATTTAGAAAACCAACTAGTGCTTGCTTATGGGGAAAGGTGCCTTGGGGTGCTGCATAAAACCAGAGACTGAAATTAGCACAGATAACTTTCCATAAGCCAAATATGTAATAGACAAGACCTACTCCTTGCTCAACGAAATGGACCCAACACCACATATTCAACGCCTAGGAATATACCTGACTAGGAAGAATCTTAAAACCCATGGATATACATGTCTCCGTAAGAGAATCAAGTGTGTGTACAGTGGCCGAAACGCAGCAGTGAAAATCCGAAAAATCCCATTATCAAAATAAATTTGGAAAACAAAACACAAAGACAGTGAAATAGAGACCAATTCTTAAATAATTCACTCAGGGCATGTGATGCAACCGGGATTGACCACATCTACACCCACAGCTGGTTGAGACATAATGCTGGACACTTCAGGCTGATAGCATTGGTGAGTTTCGGTGAGCAAATGCAGACCCTTTGAAGTCATACTTCATGGTACCCATTCCTTGGGTCCCAACTCTCCAGGTTCATGGGATTCTTCCTCCAGCTAAAACATGCATGGGAAACCCAGAGTATCGTCCACCGTGTGATTGGGAAACGATTTAAAATGCATCTCAGTTTTCGTATCCTGGTCCTCGGGTTCACTATTCCAGATGCTTTACTAACACTCTCCCCGCTTGGAGAGTCAGTGCCTTTAACCTCCTCTTTGGCACAGCTTGCAATTTCTGTGCAAGATGAACAGGAATAGGGAGAACCAATGAGAGACTGGCTATAGGTGTCTGCACGGGCATATGTAACGCTCATTTCCCACCAGGAAGAGGAATTAACCAAAGGCTCAGCGTGCCCTGCCGGAAACAGATTAGGGCCTGAAGCAATCCTGCGGTTTTGTGCCCAGCTCACAAGAAAGCGAGTTGAAGAAAGGAGCTCAGGGGCACTGTAATTCACAAACCTGCAGAGTTATAAATGACAGCTATCTTCCAAAAGTATATTGAAGCAAGCCTGTAAAGGGGACTTGAAAGCGGGGCAGAATTTCAGGAAAACGATTGCAGGGGGTAGACTGGAATTACCCTGAAAGCATAGGAAAAGAGGCACAACGTCGACAATGATGCACTTGGCCAAAAGGGGCGTATGCGTTTTTTCCTGAATATATTCAGGAAAAAACGCATACGCCCTTTTTGGCCAACCAAGCAAGCCTGTAAATGAAATCTGCACTACAATGAAATCTCACTGCCCCCCGGGCAAAAGGGCCATCTGCAAAAAGTGTAAAATCCAGAAAGATAGGACACGATATGGAGAACAGGGAGCCTTGTTATGCTGATTGGCAGGATGTAAATTGCCAACAGCCACCCTGGAGAAGTGTATAGTGTTTCCTGAAACACGTAAGAAATAAAGCAACACAGCCTATGGCAATTGCACTTATGGTCCTATTCCTTAGGGAAATTAAAATCAAAAACAAAGAGCCACCCCAAAGTTTGGGATGGCTGTGTTCCCAAGAAGCTCGTCTACAGTACCAGGTAAATATCCCAGAAAGCAAAAAATGGATAAATAAGTTGTGGCACGTACGTGCAATGCAATATCACTCAGCAATGAAATCTGTGTCATCAGGCCCGTAGCGTCATAGTGAGTGGATGCAGGTACGGTGATTCTACGTGAACTACGTCACACAGAAAAAGAAACATCATAAGATATCACTAATACACGGAATGTAAACTTGACTACACATGAACTGAATTACAAAACAGAACAGGGTCTCAAATTTAGAAAACCAACTAGTGCTTGCTTATGGGGAAAGGTGCGTTTGGGTGCTGCATAAAACCAGAGACTGAAATTAGCACAGATAACATTCCATAAGCCAAATATGTAATAGAAAAGGCCTACTCCTTGCTCAACGAAATGGACCCAACACCACATATTCAACGCCTAGGAATATACCTGACTAGGAAGAATCTTAAAACCCATGGATATATATGTCTCCGTAAGAGAATCAAGCGTGTGTACAGAGGCCGAAACGCAGCAGTGAAAATCCGATAAATCCCATTATCAAAATAAATTTCGAAAACAAAACACAAAGACAGTGAAATAGAGAGCAATTCTTAAATAATTCACTCAGGGCATGTGATGCAACCGGGATTGACCACATCTACACCCAGAGCTGGTTGAGACATAAGGCTGGACACTTCAGGCTGATAGCATTGGTGAGTTTCGGTGAGCAAATGCAGACCCTTTGAAGTCATACTGCATGGTACCCATTTCATGGGTCCCAACTCTCCAGGTTCAAGGCATTCTTCCTCCAGCTAAAACTTGCATGAGAAACCCAGAGTATCGTCCACCGTGTGATTGGGAAACGATTTAAAATGCATCTCAGTTTTCGTATCCTAGTCCTCGGGTTCACCATTCCAGATGCTTTACTAACACTCTCCCCGCTTGGAGAGTCAGTGCCTTTAACCTCCTGTTTGGCACAGCTTGCAAATTCTGTGCAAGATGAACAGGAATACGGAGAACCAATGAGAGACTAGCTGTAGGTGTCTGCACGGGCAAATGTAACGCTCATTGCCGACCAGGAAGAGGAATTAAACAAAGGCTCAGCGTGCCCTGCCAGAAACAGATTAGGGCCTGAAGCAATCCTGCGGTTTTGTGCCCAGCTCACAAGAAAGCGAGTTGAATAAAGGAGCTCAGGGGCACTGTAATTCACAAACCTGCAGAGTTATAAATGACAGCTATCCTCCAAAAATATATTGAAGTAAGCCTGCGAAGGGGACTTGAAAGCGGGGCAGAGTTTCAGGAAAACCATTGCAGGGGGTAGACTGGAATTTCCCTGAAAGCATAGGAAAAGAGGCAGAACGTCGACAATGATGCACTTGGACAAAAAGTGCGTATGCGTTTTTTCCTGAATATATTCAGGAAAAAACGCATACGCCCTTTTTGGCCAGCCAAGCAAGCCTGTAAATGAAATCTGCACTACAATGAAGTCTCACTGCCCCCCGGGCAAAAGGGCCATCTGAAAAAAGTGTAAAATCCAGAAAGGTAGGACAGGTTATGGAGAACAGGGAGCCTTGTTATGCTGATTGGCAGGATGTAAATTGCCAGCAGCCACCCTGGAGAAGTGTATGGTGTTTCCTGAAACACGTAAGAAACAAAGCAACACAGCCTATGGCACTTCCCCTTATGGTCCTATAGCTTATGGAAATTAAAATCAAAAACAGACAGCCACCCCAATATTTGGGATGGCTGTGTTCACAAGAAGCTCGTCTACAGTATCAGGTAAATATCCCAGAAAGCAAAAAATGGATAAAGAAGTTGTGGCACGTACGTACAATGCAATATCATTCAGCAATGAAATCTGTGTCATCAGGCCCGTAGCGGCATAGTGAGTGGATGCAGGTACGGTGATTCTAAGTGAACTACGTCACACAGAAAAAGAAACATCTTAAGATATCACTAATACACGGAATGTAAACTTGACTACACATGAACTGAATTACAAAACAGAAGAGGGTCTCAAATTTAGAAAACCAACCAGTGCTTGCTTATGGGGAAAGGTGCCTTGGGGTGCTGCATAAAACCAGAGACTGAAATTAGCACAGATAACTTTCCATAAGCCAAATATGTAATAGACAAGACCTACTCCTTGCTCAACGAAATGGACCTAACACCACATATTCAACGCCTAGGAATATACCTGACTAGGAAGAATCTTAAAACCCATGGATATATATGTCTCCGTAAGAGAATCAAGCGTGTGTACAGTGGCCGAAATTCAGCAGTGAAAATCCGAAAAATCCCATTATCAAAATAAATTTCGAAAACAAAACACAAAGACAGTGAAATAGAGAGCAATTCTTAAATAATTCACACAGGGCATGTGATGCAACCGGGATTGACCACATCTACACCCAGAGCTGGTTGAGACATAATGCTGGACACTTCAGGCTGATAGCATTGGTGAGTTTCGGTGAGCAAATGCAGACCCTTTGAAGTCATACTGCATGGTACCCATTCCATGGGTCCCAACTCTCCAGGTTCAAGGCATTCTTCATCCAGCTAAAACATGCATGGGAAACCCAGAGTATCGTCCACCGTGTGATTGGGAAAC
Source organism: Phocoena phocoena (assembly GCF_963924675.1). Classification (NCBI taxonomy): domain Eukaryota; kingdom Metazoa; phylum Chordata; class Mammalia; order Artiodactyla; family Phocoenidae; genus Phocoena; species Phocoena phocoena. The sequence continues at coordinate 935,215 of NW_027077596.1, read as the reverse complement.
GATTTAAAATGCATCTCAGTTTTCGTATCCTGGTCCTCGGGTTCACCATTCCAGATGCTTTACTAACACTCTCCCCGCTTGGAGAGTCAGTGCCTTTAACCTCCTCTTTGGCACAGCTTGCAATTTCTGTGCAAGATGAACAGGAATAGGGAGAACCAATGAGAGACTAGCTGTAGGTGTCTGCACGGGTAAATGTAACGCTCATTTCTCACCAGGAAGAGGAATTAATCAAAGGCTCAGCGTGCTCTGCCGGAAACAGATTAGGGCCTGAAGCAATCCTGCGGTTTTGTGCCCAGCTCACAAAAAAGCGAGGTGAAGAAAGGAGCTCAGGGGCACTGTAATTCAGAAACCTGCAGAGTTATAAATGACAGCTATCCTCCAAAAATATATTGAAATAAGCCTGCGAAGGGGACTTGAAAGCGGGGCAGAATTTCAGGAAAACGATTGCAGGGGGTAGACTGGAATTGCCCTGAAGCATAGGAAAAGAGGAACAAAGTCGACAATGATGCACTTGGCCAAAAAGGGCGTATGCGTTTTTTCCTGAATATATTTAGGAAAAAACGCATACGCCCTTTTTGGCCAACCAAGCAAGCCTGTAAAGGAAATCTGCACTACAATGAAATCTCACTGCCCCCCGGGCAAAAGGGCCATCTGAAAAAAGTGTAAAATCCAGAAAGGTAGGACAGGATATGGAGAACAGGGACCCTTGTTATGCTGATTGGCAGGATGTAAATTGCCAGCAGCCACCCTGGAGAAGTGTATGGTGTTTCCTGAAACACGTAAGAAACAAAGCAACACAGCCTATGGCACTTCCACTTATGGTCCTATAGCTTAGGGAAATTAAAATCAAAAACAGAGAGCCACCCCAATATTTGGGACGGCTGTGTTCACAAGAAGCTCGTCTACAGTATCAGGTAAATATCCCAGAAAGCAAAAAATGGATAAAGTAGTTGTGGCACGTATGTACAATGCAATATCACTCAGCAATGAAATCTGTGTCATGAGGCCCATAGCGGCATAGTGAGTGGATGCAGGTACGGTGATTCTACGTGAACTACGTCACACAGAAAAAGAAACATCATAAGATATCACTAATACACGGAATGTAAACTTGACTACACATGAACTGAATTACAAAACAGAACAGGGTCTCAAATTTAGAAAACCAACTAGTGCTTGCTTATGGGGAAAGGTGCGTTGGGGTGCTGCATAAAACCAGAGACTGAAATTAGCACAGATAACTTTCCATAAGCCAAATATGTAATAGACAAGACCTACTCCTTGCTCAACGAAATGGACCCAACACCACATATTCAACGCCTAGGAATATACCTGACTAGGAAGAATCTTAAAACCCATGGATATATATGTCTCCGTAAGAGAATCAAGCGTGTGTACAGCGGCCGAAACACAGCAGTGAAAATCCGATAAATCCCATTATCAAAATAAATTTCGAAAACAAAACACAAAGACAGTGAAATAGAGAGCAATTCTTAAATAATTCACTCAGGGCATGTGATGCAACAGGGATTGAACACATCTACACCCAGAGCTGGTTGAGACATAAGGCTGGACACTTCAGGCTGATAGCATTGGTGAGTTTCGGTGAGCAAATGCAGACCCTTTGAAGTCATACTGCATGGTACCCATTCCATGGGTCCCAACTCTCCAGGTTCAAGGGATTCTTCCTCCAGCTAAAACATGCATGGGAAACCCAGAGTATCGTCCACCGTGTGATTGGGAAATGATTTAAAATGCATCTCAGTTTTCGTATCCTGGTCCTCGGGTTCACCATTCCAGATGCTTTACTAACACTCTCCCCGCTTGGAGAGTCAGTGCCTTTAACCTCCTCTTTGGCACAGCTTGCAATTTCTGTGCAAGATGAACAGGTATAGGGAGAACCAATGAGAGACTAGCTATAGGTGTCTGCACGGGCAAATGTAACGCACATTTTCCACCAGGAAGAGGAATTAACCAAAGGCTCAGCGTGCCCTGCCGGAAACAGATAAGGGCCTGAAGCAATCCTGCGGTTTTGTGCCCAGCTCACAAGAAAGCGAGTTGAATAAAGGAGCTCAGGGGCACTGTAATTCACAAACCTGCAGAGTTATAAATGACAGCTATCCTCCAAAAATATATTGAAATAAGCCTGCGAAGGGGACTTGAAAGCGGGGCAGAGTTTCAGGAAAACCATTGCAGGGGGTAGACTGGAATTTCCCTGAAAGCATAGGAAAAGAGGCAGAACGTCGACAATGATGCACTTGGACAAAAAGGGCGTATGCGTTTTTTCCTGAATATATTCAGGAAAAAACGCATACGCCCTTTTTGGCCAGCCAAGCAAGCCTGTAAATGAAATCTGCACTACAATGAAGTCTCACTGCCCCCCGGGCAAAAGGGCCATCTGAAAAAAGTGTAAAATCCAGAAAGGTAGGACAGGTTATGGAGAACAGGGAGCCTTGTTATGCTGATTGGCAGGATGTAAATTGCCAGCAGCCACCCTGGAGAAGTGTATGGTGTTTCCTGAAACACGTAAGAAACAAAGCAACACAGCCTATGGCACTTCCCCTTATGGTCCTATAGCTTACGGAAATTAAAATCAAAAACAGACGGCCACCCCAATATTTGGGATGGCTGTGTTCACAAGAAGCTCGTCTACAGTATCAGGTAAATATCCCAGAAAGCAAAAAATGGATAAAGAAGTTGTGGCACGTACGTACAATGCAATATCACTCAGCAATGAAATCTGTGTCATCAGGCCCGTAGCGGCATAGTGAGTGGATGCAGGTACGGTGATTCTAAGTGAACTACGTCACACAGAAAAAGAAACATCTTAAGATATCACTAATACACGGAATGTAAACTTGACTACACATGAACTGAATTACAAAACAGAAGAGGGTCTCAAATTTAGAAAACCAACTAGTGCTTTCTTATGGGGAAAGGTGCCTTGGGGTGCTGCATAAAACCAGAGACTGAAATTAGCACAGATAACTTTCCATAAGCCAAATATGTAATAGACAAGACCTACTCCTTGCTCAACGAAATGGACCTAACACCACATATTCAACGCCTAGGAATATACCTGACTAGGAAGAATCTTAAAACCCATGGATATATATGTCTCCGTAAGAGAATCAAGCGTGTGTACAGTGGCCGAAATTCAGCAGTGAAAATCCGATAAATCCCATTATCAAAATAAATTTCGAAAACAAAACACAAAGACAGTGAAATAGAGAGCAATTCTTAAATAATTCACACAGGGCATGTGATGCAACCGGGATTGACCACATCTACACCCAGAGCTGGTTGAGACATAATGCTGGACACTTCAGGCTGATAGCATTGGTGAGTTTCGGTGAGCAAATGCAGACCCTTTGAAGTCATACTGCATGGTACCCATTCCATGGGTCCCAACTCTCCAGGTTCAAGGCATTCTTCATCCAGCTAAAACATGCATGGGAAACCCAGAGTATCGTCCACCGTGTGATTGGGAAACGATTTAAAATGCATCTCAGTTTTCGTATCCTGGTCCTCGGGTTCACCATTCCAGATGCTTTACTAACACTCTCCCCGCTTGGAGAGTCAGTGCCTTTAACCTCCTCTTTGGCACAGCTTGCAATTTCTGTGCAAGATGAACAGGAATAGGGAGAACCAATGAGAGACTAGCTATAGGTGTCTTCACGGGCAAATGTAACGCTCATTTCCCACCAAGAAGAGGAATTAACCAAAGGCTCAGCGTGCCCTGCCGGAAACAGATTAGGGCCTGAAGCAATCCTGCGGTTTTGTGCCCAGCTCACAAGAAAGCGAGTTGAAGAAAGGAACTCAGGGGCACTGTAATCCACAAACTTGCAGAGTTATAAATGACAGCTATCCTCCAAAAATATATTGAAGTAAGCCTGGGAAGGGGACTTGAAAGCGGGGCAGAATTTCAGGAAAACGATTGCAGGGGGTAGACTGGAATAGCCCTGAAAGCATAGGAAATGAGGCACAACGTCGACAATGATGCACTTGGCCAAAAAGGGCGTATGCGTTTTTTCCTGAATATATTCAGGAAAAAACGCATACGCCCTTTTTGGCCAACCAAGCAAGCCTGTAAAGGAAATCTGCACTACAATGAAATCTCACTGCCCCCCGGGCAAAAGGGCCATCTGACAAAAGTGTAAAATCCAGAAAGGTAGGACAGGATATGGAGAACAGGGAGCATTGTTCGGCTGATTGGGAGGATGTAATTTGCCAACAGCCACCCTGGAGAAATGTATGGTGTTTCCTGAAACACGTAAGAAATAAATCAACACAGCCTATGGCAATTGCACTTATGGTCCTATACCTTAGGGAAATTAAAATTAAAAACAGAGAGCCACCCCAAAGTTTGGGACGGCTGTGTTCCCAAGAAGCTCGTCTACAGTACCAGGTAAATATCCCAGAAAGCAAAAAATGGATAAAGAAGTTGTGGCACGTACGTGCAATGCAGTATCACTCAGCAATGAAATCTGTGTCTTCAGGCCCGTAGCAGCATAGTGAGTGGATGCAGGTACGGTTATTCTACGTGAACTACGTCACACACAAAAAGAAACATCATAAGATATCACTAATACACGGAATGTAAACTTGACTACACATGAACTGAATTACAAAACAGAACAGGGTCTCAAATTTAGAAAACCAACTAGTGCTTGCTTATGGGGAAAGGTGCCTTGGGGTACTGCATAAAACCAGAGACTGAAATTAGCAAAGATAACATTCCATAAGCCACATATGTAATAGACAAGACCTACTACTTGCTCAACAAAATGGACTCAACACCACATATTCAACGCCTAGGAATATACCTGAGTAGGAAGAATCTTAAAACCCATGGATATATATGTCTCCGTAAGAGAATCAAGCGTGTGTACAGCGGCCAAAAGTCAGCAGTGAAAATCCGATAAATCCCATTATCAAAATAAATTTCGAAAACAAAACACAAAGACAGTGAAATAGAGAGCAATTCTTAAATAATTCACTCAGGGCATGTGATGCAACCGGGATTGACCACATCTACACCCAGAGCTGGTTGAGACATAAGGCTGGACACTTCAGGCTGATAGCATTGGTGAGTTTCGGTGAGCAAATGCAGACCCTTTGAAGTCATACTGCATGGTACCCATTCCATCGGTCCCAACTCTCCAGGTTCAAGGCATTCTTCGTCCAGATAAAACATGCATGGGAAACCCAGAGCATCGTCCACCGTGTGATTTGGAAACGATTTAAAATGCATCTCAGTTTTCGTATCCTGGTCCTCGGGTTCACCATTCCAGATGCTTTACTAACACTCTCCCCGCTTGGAGAGTCAGTGCCTTTAACCTCCTGTTTGGCACAGCTTGCAATTTCTGTGCAAGATGAACAGGAATAGGGAGAACCAATGAGAGACTAGCTGTAGGTCTCTGCACGGGCAAATGTAACGCTCATTGCCCACCAGAAAGAGGAATTAAACAAAGGCTCAGCGTGCCCTTCTGAAAACAGATTAGGGCCTGAAGCAATCCTGCGGTTTTGTGCCCAGCTCACAAGAAAGCGAGTTGAAGAAAGGAGCTCAGGGGCACAGTAATTCACAAACCTGCAGAGTTATGAATGACAGCTATCTTCCAAAAGTATATTGAAGTAAGCCTGGGAAGGGGACTTGAAAGCCGGGCAGAATTTCAGGAAAACTATTGCAGGGGGTAGACTGGAATTGCCCTGAAAGCATAGGAAAAGAGGCAGAACGTCGACAATGATGCACTTGGCCAAAAAGGGCGTATGCGTTTTTTCCTGAATATATTCAGGAAAAAAGCATACGCCCTTTTTGGCCCACCAAGCAAGCCTGTAAAGGAAATCTGCACTACAATGAAATCTCACTGCCCCCCCGGGCAAAAGGGCCATCTGAAAAAAGTGTAAAATCCAGAAAGGTAGGACAGGATATGGAGAACAGGGAGCCTTGTTATGCTGATTGGCAGGATGTAACTTGTGAACAGCCACCCTGGTAAAGTGTATGGTGTTTCCTGAAACACGTAAGAAATAAAGCAACACAGCCTATGGCAATTGCACTTATGGTCCTATTGCTTAGGGAAATTAAAATCAAAAACAGAGAGCCACCCCAAAGTTTGGGACGGCTGTGTTCCCAAGAAGCTCGTCTACAGTACCAGGTAAATATCCCAGAAAGCAAAAAATGGATAAAGAAGTTGTGGCACGTACGTGCAATGCAATATCACTCAGCAATGAAATCTGTGTCATCAGGCCCGTAGCGGAATAGTGAGTGGATGCAGGTACGGTGATTCTACGTGAACTACGTCACACAGAAAAAGAAACATCATAAGATATCACTAATACACGGAATGTAAACTTGACTACATATGAACTGAATTACAAAACAGAACAGGGTCTCAAATTTAGAAAACCAGCTAGTGCTTGCTTATTGGGAAAGGTGCCTTGGGGTGCTGCATAAAACCAGAGACTGAAATTAGCACAGATAACATTCCATAAGCCAAATATGTAATAGACAAGATCTACTCCTTGCTCAACGAAATGGACTCAACACCACATATTCAACGCCTAGGAATATACCTGACTAGGAAGAATCTTAAAACCCATGGATTTATATGTCTCCATAAGAGAATCAAGCGTGTGTACAGCGGCATAAACGCAGCAATGAAAATCCGATAAATCCCATTATCAAAATAAATTTCGAAAACAAAACACAAAGACAGTGAAATAGAGAGCAAGTCTTAAATAATTCACTGAGGGCATGTGATGCAACCGGGATTGACCCATCTACACCCAGAGCTGGTTGAGACATAAGGCTGGACACTTCAGGCTGATAGCATTGGTGAGTTTCGGTGAGCAAATGCAGAACCTTTGAAGTCATACTGCATGGTACTCATTCCATGGGTCCCAACTCTCCAGGTTCAAGGGATTCTTCCTCCAGCTTAAACATGCATGGGAAACCCAGAGTATCGTCCACCGTGTGATTGGGAAACGATTTAAAATGCATCTCAGTTTTCGTATCCTTGTCCTCGGGTTCACCATTCCAGATGCTTTACTAACACTCTCCCCGCTTGGAGAGTCAGTGCCTTTAACCTCCTCTTTGGCACAGCTTGCAATTTCTGTGCAAGATGAACAGGAATAGGGAGAACCAATGAGAGACTAGTTGTAGGTGTCTGCACGGGCAAATGTAACGCTCATTTCCCACAAGGAACAGGAATTAACCAAAGGCTCAGTGTGCCCTGCCGGAAACAGATTAGGGCCTGAAGCAATCCTGCAGTTTTGTGCCCTGCTCACAAGAAAGCGAGTTGAAGAAAGGAGCTCAGGGGCACTGTAATTCACAAACCTGCAGAGTTATAAATGACAGCTATCCTCCAAAAATATATTGAAGTAAGCCTGCGAACGGGACTTGAAAGCGGGGCAGAATTTCAGGAAAACGATTGCAGGGGGTAGACTGGAATTGCCCTGAAAGCATAGGAAAAGAGGCAGAACGTCGACAATGATGCACTTGGCCATAAAGTGCGTATGCGTTTTTTCCTGAATATATTCAGGAAAAAACACATACGCCCTTTTTGGCCAACCAAGCAAGCCTGTAAAGGAAATCTGCACTACAATGAAGTCTCACTGCCCCCCGGGCAAAAGGGCCATCTGAAAAAAGTGTAAAATCCAGAAAGGTAGGACAGGATATGGAGAAAAGGGAGCCTTGTTATGCTGATTGGCCGGATATAAATTGCCAGCAACCACCGTGGAGAAGTGTATGGTGTTTTCTGAAACACTTAAGAAACAAAGCAACACAGCCTATGGCACTTCCACTTATGGTCCTATAGCTTACGGAAATTAAAATCAAAAACAGACAGCCACCCCAATATTTGGGACGGCTGTGTTCACAAGAAGCTCGTCTACAGTATCAGGTAAATATCCAAGAAAGCAAAAAATGCATAAAGAAGTTGTGGCACGTACGTACAATGCAATATCACTCAGCAATGAAATCTGTGTCATCAGGCCCGTAGCGGCATAGTGAGTGGATGCAGGTACGGTGATTCTACGTGAACTACGTCACACAGAAAAAGAAACATCATAAGATATCACTAATACACGGAATGTAAACTTGACTACACATGAACTGAATTACAAATCAGAACAGGGTCTCAAATTTAGAAAACCAACTAGTGCTTGCTTATGGGGAAAGGTGCGTTGGGGTGCTGCATAAAAACAGAGACTGAAATTAGCACAGATAACTTTCCATAAGCCAAATATGTAATAGACAAGACCTACTCCTTGCTCAACGAAATGGACCCAACACCACATATTCAACGCCTAGGAATATACCTGACTAGGAAGAATCTTAAAACCCATGGATATATATGTCTCCGTAAGAGAATCAAGCGTGTGTACAGCGGCCGAAACACAGCAGTGAAAATCCGATAAATCCCATTATCAAAATAAATTTCGAAAACGAAACACAAAGACAGTGAAATAGAGAGCAATTCTTAAATAATTCACTCAGGGCATGTGATGCAACCGGGATTGACCACATCTACACCCAGAGCTGGTTGAGACATAAGGCTGGACAGTTCAGGCTGATAGCATTGGTGAGTTTCGGTGAGCAAATGCAGTCCCTTTGAAGTCATACTGCATGGTACCCATTCCATGGGTCCCAACTCTCCAGGTTCAAGGGATTCTTCCTCAAGCTAAAACATGCATGGGAAACCCAGAGTATCATCCACCGTGTGATTGGGAAACGATTTAAAATGCATCTCAGTTTTCGTATCCTGGTCCTCGGGTTCACCATTCCAGATGCTTTACTAACACTCTCCCCGCTTGGAGAGTCAGTGCCTTTAACCTCCTGTTTGGCACAGCTTGCAATTTCTGTGCAAGATGAACAGGACTAGGGAGAACCAATGAGAGACTAGCTCTAGGTGTCTGCACGGGCAAATGTAATGCTCATTTCCCACCAGGAAGAGGAATTAACCAAAGTTTCAGCATGCCATGCCAGAAACAGATTAGGGACTGAAGCAATCCTGCGGTTTTATGCCCAGCTCACAAGAAAGCGAGTTGAAGAAAGGAGCTCAGGGGCACTGTAATTCACAAACCTGCAGAGTTATAAATGACAGCTATGCTCCAAAAATATATTGAAGTAAGCCTGCGAAGGGGACTTGAAAGCGGGGCAGAATTTCAGGAAAACGATTGCAGGGGGTAGACTGGAATTGCCCTGAAAGCATAGGAAAAGAGGCAGAACGTCGACAATGATGCACTTGGCCAAAAAGGGCGTATGCGTTTTTTCCTGAATATATTCAGGAAAAAACGCATACGCCCTTTTTGGCCAACCAAGCAAGCCTGTAAAGGAAATCTGCACTACAATGAAGTCTCACTGCCCCCCGGGCAAAAGGGCCATCAGAAAAAAGTGTAAAATCCAGAAAGGGAGGACAGGATATGGAGAACAGGGAGCCTAGTTATGCTGATTGGCAGGGTGTAAATTGCCAGCAGCCACCCTGGAGAAGTGTATGGTGTTTCCTGAAACACGTAAGAAACAAAGCAACACAGCCTATGGCACTTCCACATATGGTCCTATAGCTTACGGAAATTAAAATCAAAAACAGACAGCCACCCCACAATTTGGGACGGCTGTGTTCACAAGAAGCTCGTCTACAGTATCAGGTAAATATCCCAGAAAGCAAAAAATGGATAAAGAAGTTGTGGCACGTACGTACAATGCAGTATCACTCAGCAATGAAATCTGTGTCATCAGGCCCGTAGCGGCATAGTGAGTGGATGCAGGTACGGTGAGTCTACGTGAACTACGTCACACAGAAAAAGAAACATCATAAGATATCACTACTACACGGAATGTAAACTTGACTACACATTAACTGAATTACAATACAGAACAGGGTCTCAAATTTAGAAAACCAACTAGTGCTTGCTTATGGGGAAAGGTGCCTTGGGGTGCTGCATAAAACCAGAGACTGAAATTAGCACAGATAACTTTCCATAAGCCAAATATGTAATAGACAAGACCTACTCCTTGCTCAACGAAATGGACCCAACACCACATATTCAACGCCTAGGAATATACCTGACTAGGAAGAATCTTAAAACCCATGGATATATATGTCTCCATAAGAGAATCAAGCGTGTGTACAGCGGCCGAAACGCAGCAGTGAAAATCCGATAAATCCCATTATCAAAATAAATTTCGAAAACAAAACACAAAGACAGTGAAATAGAGAGCAATTCTTAAATAATTCACTCAGGGCATGTGATGCAACCGGGATTGACCACATCTACACCCAGAGCTGGTTGAGACATAAGGCTGGACACTTCAGGCTGATAGCATTGGTGAGTTTCGGTGAGCAAATGCAGACCCTTTGAAGTCATACTGCATGGTACCCATTCGATGGGTCCCAACTCTCCAGGTTCAAGGCATTCTTCCTCCAGCTAAAACATGCATGGGAAACCCAGAGTATCGTCCACCGTGTGATTGGGAAACGATTTAAAATGCATCTCAGTTTTCGTATCCTGGTCCTCGGGTTCACCATTCCAGATGCTTTACTAACACTCTCCCCGCTTGGAGAGTCAGTGCCTTTAACCTCCTCTTTGGCACAGCTTGCAATTTCTGTGCAAGATGAACAGGAATAGGGAGAACCAATGAGAGACTAGCTGTAGGTGTCTGCACGGGCAAATGTAACGCTCATTGCCCACCAGGAAGAGGAATTAAACAAAGGCTCAGTGTGCCCTGCCGGAAACAGATTAAGGCCTGAAGCAATCCTGCGGTTTTGTGCCCAGCTCACAAGAAAGGGAGTTGAAGAAAGGAGCTCAGGGGCACTGTATTTCACAAACCTGCAGAGTTAGAAATGACAGCTATCTTCCAAAAGTATATTGAAGTAAGCCTGTGAAGGGGATTTGAAAGCGGGGCAGAATTTCAGGAAAACGATTGCAGGGGGTAGACTGGAATTGCCCTGAAAGCATAGGAAAAGAGGCACAACGTCGACAATGATGCACTTGGCCAAAAAGGGTGTATGCGTTTTTTCCTGAATATATTCAGGAAAAAACGCATACGCCCTTTTTGGCCAACCAAGCAAGCCTGTAAAGGAAATCTGCACTACAATGAAATCTCACTGCCCCCCGGGCAAAAGGACCATCTGAAAAAAGTGTAAAATCCAGAAAGATAGGACACGATATGGAGAACAGGGAGCCTTGTTATGCTGATTGGCAGGATGTAAATTGCCAACAGCCATCCTGGAGAAGTGTATGGTGTTTCCTGAAACACGTAAGAAATAAAGCAACACAGCCTATGGCAATTGCACTTATGGTCCTATTGCTTAGGGAAATTAAAATCAAAAACAGAGAGCAACCCCAAAGTTTGGGACGGCTGTGTTCCCAATAAGCTCCTCTACAGTACCAGGTAAATATCCCAGAAAGCAAAAAATGGATAAAGAAGTTGTGGCACGTACGTGCAATGCAATATCACTCAGCAATGAAATCTGTGTCATCAGGCCCGTAGCGGCATAGTGAGTGGATGCAGGTACGGTGATTCTACGTGAACTACGTCACACAGAAAAAGAAACATCATAAGATATCACTAATACATGGAATGTAAACTTGACTACACATGAACTGAATTACAAAACAGAACAGGGTCTCAAATTTAGAAAACCAACTAGTGCTTGCTTATGGGGAAAGGTGCGTTGGGGTGCTGCATAAAACCAGAGACTGAAATTAGCACAGATAACTTTCCATAAGCCAAATATGTAATAGACAAGACCTACTCCTTGCTCAACGAAATGGACCCAACACCACATATTCAACGCCTAGGAATATACCTGACTAGGAATAATCTTAAAACGCATGGATATATATGTCTCCGTAAGAGAATCAAGCGTGTGTACTGCGGCCGAAAGGCAGCAGTGAAAATCCAATAAATCCCATTATCAAAATAAATTTCGAAAACAAAACACAAAGACAGTGAAATAGAGACCAATTCTTAAATAATTCACTCAGGGCATGTGATGCAACCGGGATTGACCACATCTACACCCAGAGCTGGTTGAGACATAAGGCTGGACACTTCAGGCTGATAGCATTGGTGAGTTTCGGTGAGCAAATGCAGACCCTTTGAAGTCATACTTCATGGTACCCATTCCTTGGGTCCCAACTCTCCAGGTTCATGGGATTCTTCCTCCAGCTAAAACATGCATGGGAAACCCAGAGTATCGTCCACCGTGTGATTGGGAAACGATTTAAAATGCATCTCAGTTTTCGTATCCTGGTCCTCGGGTTCACTATTCCAGATGCTTTACTAACACTCTCCCCGCTTGGAGAGTCAGTGCCTTTAACCTCCTCTTTGGCACAGCTTGCAATTTCTGTGCAAGATGAACAGGAATAGGGAGAACCAATGAGAGACTAGCTATAGGTGTCTGCACGGGCATATGTAACGCTCATTTCCCACCAGGAAGAGGAATTAACCAAAGGCTCAGCGTGCCCTGCCGGAAACAGATTAGGGCCTGAAGCAATCCTGCGGTTTTGTGCCCAGCTCACAAGAAAGCGAGTTGAAGTAAGGAGCTCAGGGGCACTGTAATTCACAAACCGGCAGAGTTATAAATGACAGCTATCTTCCAAAAGTATATTGAAGTAAGCCTGTGAAGGGGACTTGAAAGCGGGGCAGAATTTCAGGAAAACGGTTGCAGGGGGTAGACTGGAATTACACTGAAAGCATAGGAAAAGAGGCACAACGTCGACAATGATGCACTTGGCCAAAAAGGGCGTCTGCGTTTTTTCCTGAATATATTCAGGAAAAAACGCAGACGCCCTTTTTGGCCAACCAAGCAAGCCTGTAAATGAAATCTGCACTACAATGAAATCTCACTGCCCACCGGGCAAAAGGGCCATCTGAAAAAAGTGTAAAATCCAGAAAGATAGGACACGATATGGAGAACAGGGAGCCTTGTTATGCTGATTGGCAGGATGTAAATTGCCAACAGCCATCCTGGAGAAGTGTATGGTGTTTCCTGAAACACGTAAGAAATAAAGCAACACAGCCTATGGCAATTGCACTTATGGTCCTATTGCTTAGGGAAATTAAAATCAAAAACAGAGAGCAACCCCAAAGTTTGGGACGGCTGTGTTCCCAATAAGCTCCTCTACAGTACCAGGTAAATATCCCAGAAAGCAAAAAATGGATAAAGAAGTTGTGGCACGTACGTGCAATGCAATATCACTCAGCAATGAAATCTGTGTCATCAGGCCCGTAGCGGCATAGTGAGTGGATGCAGGTACGGTGATTCTACGTGAACTACGTCACACAGAAAAAGAAACATCATAAGATATCACTAATACATGGAATGTAAACTTGACTACACATGAACTGAATTACAAAACAGAACAGGGTCTCAAATTTAGAAAACCAACTAGTGCTTGCTTATGGGGAAAGGTGCGTTGGGGTGCTGCATAAAACCAGAGACTGAAATTAGCACAGATAACTTTCCATAAGCCAAATATGTAATAGACAAGACCTACTCCTTGCTCAACGAAATGGACCCAACACCACATATTCAACGCCTAGGAATATACCTGACTAGGAATAATCTTAAAACGCATGGATATATATGTCTCCGTAAGAGAATCAAGCGTGTGTACTGCGGCCGAAAGGCAGCAGTGAAAATCCAATAAATCCCATTATCAAAATAAATTTCGAAAACAAAACACAAAGACAGTGAAATAGAGACCAATTCTTAAATAATTCACTCAGGGCATGTGATGCAACCGGGATTGACCACATCTACACCCAGAGCTGGTTGAGACATAAGGCTGGACACTTCAGGCTGATAGCATTGGTGAGTTTCGGTGAGCAAATGCAGACCCTTTGAAGTCATACTTCATGGTACCCATTCCTTGGGTCCCAACTCTCCAGGTTCATGGGATTCTTCCTCCAGCTAAAACATGCATGGGAAACCCAGAGTATCGTCCACCGTGTGATTGGGAAACGATTTAAAATGCATCTCAGTTTTCGTATCCTGGTCCTCGGGTTCACTATTCCAGATGCTTTACTAACACTCTCCCCGCTTGGAGAGTCAGTGCCTTTAACCTCCTCTTTGGCACAGCTTGCAATTTCTGTGCAAGATGAACAGGAATAGGGAGAACCAATGAGAGACTAGCTATAGGTGTCTGCACGGGCATATGTAACGCTCATTTCCCACCAGGAAGAGGAATTAACCAAAGGCTCAGCGTGCCCTGCCGGAAACAGATTAGGGCCTGAAGCAATCCTGCGGTTTTGTGCCCAGCTCACAAGAAAGCGAGTTGAAGTAAGGAGCTCAGGGGCACTGTAATTCACAAACCGGCAGAGTTATAAATGACAGCTATCTTCCAAAAGTATATTGAAGTAAGCCTGTGAAGGGGACTTGAAAGCGGGGCAGAATTTCAGGAAAACGGTTGCAGGGGGTAGACTGGAATTACACTGAAAGCATAGGAAAAGAGGCACAACGTCGACAATGATGCACTTGGCCAAAAAGGGCGTCTGCGTTTTTTCCTGAATATATTCAGGAAAAAACGCAGACGCCCTTTTTGGCCAACCAAGCAAGCCTGTAAATGAAATCTGCACTACAATGAAATCTCACTGCCCACCGGGCAAAAGGGCCATCTGAAAAAAGTGTAAAATCCAGAAAGATAGGACACGATATGGAGAACAGGGAGCCTTGTTATGCTGATTGGCAGGATGTAAATTGCCAACAGCCACCCTGGAGAAGTGTATAGTGTTTCCTGAAACACGTAAGAAATAAAGCAACACAGCCTATGGCAATTGCACTTATGGTCCTATTCCTTAGGGAAATTAAAATCAAAAACAGAGAGCCACCCCAAAGTTTGGGACGGCTGTGTTCCCAAGAAGCTCGTCTACAGTACCAGGTAAATATCCCAGAAAGCAAAAAATGGATAAATAAGTTGTGGCACGTACGTGCAATGCAATATCACTCAGCAATGAAATCTGTGTCATCAGGCCCGTAGCGTCATAGTGAGTGGATGCAGGTACGGTGATTCTACGTGAACTACGTCACACAGAAAAAGAAACATCATAAGATATCACTAATACACGGAATGTAAACTTGACTACACATGAACTGAATTACAAAACAGAACAGTGTCTCAACTTCAGAAAACCAACTAGTGCTTGCTTATGGGGAAAGGTGCGTTTGGGTGCTGCATAAAACCAGAGACTGAAATTAGCACAGATAACATTCCATAAGCCAAATATGTAATAGACAAGGCCTACTCCTTGCTCAACGAAATGGACCCAACACCACATATTCAACGCCTAGGAATATACCTGACTAGGAAGAATCTTAAAACCCATGGATATATATGTCTCCGTAAGAGAATCAAGCGTGTGTACAGAGGCCGAAACGCAGCAGTGAAAATCCGATAAATCCCATTATCAAAATAAATTTCGAAAACAAAACACAAAGACAGTGAAATAGAGAGCAATTCTTAAATAATTCACTCAGGGCATGTGATGCAACCGGGATTGACCACATCTACACCCAGAGCTGGTTGAGACATAATGCTGGACACTTCAGGCTGATAGCATTGGTGAGTTTCGGTGAGCAAATGCAGACCCTTTGAAGTCATACTGCATGGTACCCATTCCATGAGTCCCAACTCTCCAGTTTCAAGGCATTCTTCCTCCAGCTAAAATTTGCATGGGAAACCCAGAGTATCGTCCACCGTGTGATTGGGAAACGATTTAAAATGCATCTCAGTTTTCGTAACCTGGTCCTCGGGTTCACCATTCCAGATGCTTTACTAACACTCTGCCCGCTTGGAGAGTCAGTGCCTTTAACCTCCTGTTTGGCACAGCTTGCAATTTCTGTGCAAGATGAACAGGAATAGGGAGAACCAATGAGAGACTAGCTGTAGGTGTCTGCACGGGCAAATGTAACGCTCATTGCCGACCAGGAAGAGGAATTAAACAAAGGCTCAGCGTGCCCTGCCAGAAACAGATTAGGGCCTGAAGCAATCCTGCGGTTTTGTGCCCAGCTCACAAGAAAGCGAGTTGAAGAAAGGAGCTCAGGGGCACTGTAATTCACAAACCTGCAGTGTTATAAATGACAGCTATCTTCCAAAAGTATATTGAAGTAAGCCTGCGAAGGGGACTTGAAAGCGGGGCAGAATTTCAGGAAAACGATTGCAGGGGTAGACTGGAATTGCCCTGAAAGCATAGGAAAAGAGGCAGAACGTCGACAATGATGCACTTGGCCAAAAAGGCGTATGCGTTTTTTCCTGAATATATGCAGGAAAAAACGCATACGCCCTTTTTGGCCAACCAAGCAAGCCTGTAAAGGAAATCTGAACTACAATGAAGTCTCACTGCCCCCCGGGCAAGAGGGCCATCTGAAAAAAGTGTAAAATCCTGAAAGGTAGAACAGGATATGGAGAACAGGGAGCCTTGTTATGCTGATTGGCAGGATGTAAATTGCCAACAGGCACCCTGGAGAAGTGTATGGTGTTTCCTGAAACACGTAAGAAATACAGCAACACAGCCTATGGCAATTGCACTTATGGTCCTATTCCTTAGGGAAATTAAAATCAAAAACAGAGAGCCACCCCAAAGTTTGGGACGGCTGTGTTCCCAAGAAGCTCATCTACAGTACCAGGTAAATATCCCAGAAAGCAAAAAATGGATAAAGAAGTTGTGGCACGTACGTGCAATGCAATATCACTCAGCAATGAAATCTGTGTCATCAGGCCCGTAGAGGCATGGTGAGTGGATGCAGGTACGGTGATTCTACGTGAACTACGTCACACAGAAAAAGAAACATCATAAGATATCACTAATACACGGAATGTAAACTTGACTACACATGAACTGAATTACAAAACAGAACAGGGTCTCAAATTTAGAAAACCAACTAGTGCTTGCTTATGGGAAAGGTGCCTTGGGGTGCTGCATAAAACCAGAGACTGAAACTAGCACAGATAACATTCCATAAGCCAAATATATAATAGACAAGACCTACTCCTTGCTCAACGAAATGGACTCAACACCACATATTCAACGCCTAGGAATATACCTGACTAGTAAGAATCTTAAAACCAATGGATATATATGTCTCCGTAAGAGAATCAAGTGTGTCTACAGCGGCCGAAACGCAGCAGTGAAAATCCGATAAATCCCATTATCAAAATAAACTTCGACAACAAAACACAAAGACAGTGAAATAGAGAGCAATTCTTAAATAATTCACTCAGGGCATGTGATGCAACCGGGATTGACCACATCTACACCCAGAGCTGGTTGAGCCATAAGGCTGGACACTTCAGGCTGATAGCATTGGTGAGTTTTGGTGAGCAAATGCAGACCCTTTGAAGTCATACTGCATGGTACATATTCCATGGGTCCCAACTCTTCAGGTTCAAGGGATTCTTCCTCCAGCTAAAACATGCATGGGAATCCCACAGTATGGTCCACCGTGTGATTGGGAAACGATTTAAATGCATCTCAGTTTTCGTATCCTGTTCCTCGGGTTCACCATTCCAGATGCTTTACTAACACTCTCCCTGCTTGGAGAGTCAGTGCCTTTAACCTCCTCTTTGGCACAGCTTGCAATTTCTGTGCAAGATGAACAGGAATAGGGAGAACCAATGAGAGACTAGCTGTAGGTGTCTGCACGGGCAAATGAAACGCTCATTTCCCACCAGGAAGAGGAATTAACCAAAGGCTCAGTGTGCCCTGCTGGAAACAGATTAGGGCCTGAAGCAATCCTGCGGTTTTGTGCCCAGCTCACAAGAAAGCGAGTTGAAGAAAGGAGCTCAGGGGCACTGAAATTCACAAACCTGCAGAGTTATAAATGACAGCTATCCTCCAAAAATATATTGAAGTAAGCCTGCGAAGGTGACTTGAAAGCGGGGCAGAATTTCAGGAAAACGATTGCAGGGGTAGACTGGAATTGCCCTGAAAACATAGGAAAAGAGGCAGAACGTCGACAATGATGCACTTGGCCAAAAAGGGCGTATGCGTTTTTTCCTGAATATATTCAGGAAAAAACGCATACGCCCTTTTTGGCCAACCAAGCAAGCCTGTAAAGGAAATCTGCACTACAATGAAGTCTCACTGCCCCCCGGGTAAAAGGGCCATCTGAAAAAAGTGTAAAATCCAGAAAGGTAGGACAGGATATGGAGAACAGGGAGCCTTGTTATGCTGATTGGCAGGATGTAAATTGCCAGCAGCCACCCTGGAGAAGTGTATGGTGTTTCCTGAAACACTTAGGAAACAAAGCAACACAGCGTATGGCACTTCCACTTATGGTCCTATAGTTTACGGAAATTAAAATCAAAAACAGACAGCCACCCCAATATTTGGGACGGCTGTGTTCCCAAGAAGCTCGTCTACAGTACCAGGTAAATATCCCAGAAAGCAAAAAATGGATAAAGAAGTTGTGGCACGTACGTACAATGCAATATCACTCAGCAATGAAATCTGTGTCACCAGGCCCGTAGCGGCATAGTGAGTGGATGCAGGTACGGTGATTCTACGTGAACTACGTCACACAGAAAAAGAAACATCATAAGATATCACTAATACACGGAATGTAAACTTGACTACACATGAACTGAATTACAAAACAGAACAGGGTCTCAAATTTAGAAAACCAACTAGTGCTTACTTATGGGGAAAGGTGCCTTGGGGTGCTGCATAAAACCAGAGACTGAAATTAGCACAGATAACATTCCATAAGCCAAATATGTAATAGACAAGACCTACTCCTTGCTCAACGAAATGGACTCAACACCACATATTCAACGCCTAGGAATATACCTGACTAGGAAGAATCTTAAAACCCATGGATATATATGTCTCCGTAAGAGAATCAAGCGTGTGTACAGCGGCCGAAACGCAGCAGTGAAAATCCGATAAATCCCATTATTAAAATAAATTTCGAAAACAAAACACAAAGACAGTGAAATAGAGAGCAATTCTTAAATAATTCACTCAGGGCATGTGATGCAACCGGTATTTAACACATCTACACCCAGAGCTGGTTGAGACAAAAGCCTGGACACTTCGGGCTGATAGCATTGGTGAGTTTCGGTGAGCAAATGCAGACCATTTGAAGTCATACTGCATGGTACCTATTCCATGGGTCCCAACCCTTCAGGTTCAAGGGATTCTTCCTCCAGCTAATACATGCATGGGAAACCCACAGTATGGTCCACCGTGTGATTGGGAAACGATTTGAAATGCATCTCAGTTTTCGTATCCTGGTCCTCGGGTTCACCATTCCAGATGCTTTACTAACACTCTCCCCACTTGGAGAGTCAGTGCCTTTAACCTCCTGTTTGGCACAGCTTGCAATTTCTGTGCAAGATGAACAGGAATAGGGAGAACCAATGAGAGACTAGCTGTAGGTGTCTGCACGGGCAAATGTAACGCTCATTTCCCACCAGGAAGAGGAATTAACCAAAGGCTCAGCGTGCCCTGCCGGAAACAGATAAGGGCCTGAAGCAATCCTGCGGTTTTGTGCCCAGCTCACAAGAAAGCGAGTTGAAGAAAGGAGCTCAGGGGCACTGTAATTCACAAACCTGCAGAGTTATAATTGACAGCTATCCTCCAAAAATATATTGAAGTAAGCCTGTGAAGGGGACTTGAAAGCGGGGCAGAATTTCAGGTAAACGATTGCAGGGGGTAGACTGGAATTGCCCTGAAAGCATAGGAAAAGAGGCAGAACGTCGACAATGATGCACTTGGCCAAAAAGGGCGTATGCGTTTATTCCTGAATATATTCAGGAAAAAACGCATACGCCCTTTTTGGCCAACCAAGCAAGCCTGTAAAGGAAATCTGCACTACAATGAAGTCTCACTGCCCCCCGGGCAAAAGGGCCATCTGAAAAAAGTTTAAAATCCAGAAAGGTACGACAGGATATGGAGAACAGGGAGCCTTGTTATGCTGATTGGCAGGATGTAAATTGTGAACAGCCACCCTGGAGAAGTGTATGGTGTTTCCTGAAACACGTAAGAAATAAAGTGACACAGCCTATGGCAATTGCACTTATGGTCCTATTGCTAAGGGAAATTAAAATCAAAAACAGAGAGCCACCCCAAAGTTTGGGACGGCTGTGTTCCCAAGAAGCTCGTCTACAGTATCAGGTAAATATCCCAGAAAGCAAAAAATGGATAAAGAAGTTGAGGCACGTACGTGCAATTCAATATCTCTCAGCAATGAAATCTGTGTCATCAGGCCCGTAGCGGCATAGTGAGTGGATGCAGGTACGGTGATTCTACGTGAACTACGTCACACAGAAAAAGAAACATCATAAGATATCACTAATACACGGAATGTAAACTTGACTACACATGAACTGAATTACAAAACAGAACAGGGTCTCAAATTTAGAAAACCAACTAGTGCTTGCTTATGGGGAAAGGTGCCTTAGGGTGCTGCATAAAACCAGAGACTGAAATTAGCACAGATAACATTCCATAAGCCAAATTTGTAATAGACAAGACCTACTACTTGCTCAACGAAATGGACTAAACACCACATATTCAACGCCTAGGAATATACCTGACTAAGAAGAATCTTAAAACCCATGGATATATATGTCTCTGTAAGAGAATCAAGCGTGTGTACAGCGGCATAAACGCAGCAGTGAAAATCCGATAAATCCCATTATCAAAATAAATTTCGAAAACAAAACACAAAGACAGTGAAATAGAGAGCAATTCTTAAATAATTCACTCAGGGCATGTGATGCAACCGGGATTGACCACATCTACACCCAGAGCTGGTTGAGACATAAGGCTGGACACTTCAGGCTGATAGCATTGGTGAGTTTCGGTGAGCAAATGCAGACCCTTTGAAGTCATACTGCATGGTACCTATTCCATGGGTCCCAACTCTTCAGGTTCAAGGGATTCTTCCTCCAGGTAAAACATGCATGGGAAACCCACAGTATGGTCCACCGTGTGATTGGGAAACGATTTAAAATGCATCTCAGTTTTCGTATACTGGTCCTCGGGTTCAACATTCCAGATGCTTTACTAACACTCTCCCTGCTTGGAGAGTCAGTGCCTTTAACCTCCTGTTTGGCACAGCTTGCAATTTCTGTGCAAGATGAACAGGAATAGTGAGAACCAATGAGAGACTAGCTGTAGGTGTCTGCACGGGCAAATGTAATGCTCATTTCCGACCAGGAAGAGGAATTAACCAAAGGCTCAGCATGCCCTTCCGGAAACAGATTAGGGCCTGAAGCAATCCTGCGGTTTTGTGCCCAGCTCACAAGAAAGCGAGTTGAAGAAAGGAGCTCAGGGGCACTCTAATTCACAAACCTGCAGAGTTACAAATGACAGCTATCCTCAAAATTATATTGAAGTAAGCCTGCGAAGGGGACTTGAAAGTGGGGCAGTATTTCAGGAAAACGATTGCAGGGGGTAGACTGGAATTGCCCTGAAAGCATAGGAAAAGACGCAGAACGTCGACAATGATGCACTTGGCCAAAAAGGGCGTATGCATTTTTTCCTGAATATATTCAGGAAAAAACGCATACGCCCTTTTTGGCCAACCAAGCAAGCCTGTAAAGGAAATCTGCACTACAATGAAGTCTCACTGCCCCCCTGGCAAAAGGGCCATCTGAAAAAAGTGTAAAATCCAGAAAGGTAGGACAGGATATGGAGAACAGGGAGCCTTGTTATGCTGATTGGCAGGATGTAAATTGCCAGCAGCCACCCTGGAGAAGTGTATGGTGTTTCCTGAAACACGTAAGAAACCAAGCAACACAGCCTATGGCACTTCCACTTATGGTCCTATAGCTTACGGAAATTAAAATCAAAAACAGACAGCCACCCCAATATTTGGGACGGCTGTGTTCACAAGAAGCTCGTCTACAGTATCAGGTAAATATCCCAGAAAGCAAAAAATGGATAAAGAAGTTGTGGCACGTACGTACAATGCAATATCACTCAGCAATGAAATCTGTGTCATCAGGCCCGGAGCGGCATAGTGAGTGGATGCAGATACGGTGATTCTACGTGAACTACGTCACACAGAAAAAGAAACATCATAAGATATCACTAATACACGGAATGTAAACTTGACTACACATGAACTGAATTACAAAACAGAACAGGGTCTCAAATTTAGAAAACCAACTAGTGCTTGCTTATGGTTAAAGGTGCCTTGGGGTGCTGCATAAAACCAGAGACTGAAATTAGCACAGATAACTTTCCATAAGCCAAATATGTAATAGACAAAACCTACACCTTGCTAAACGAAATGGACCCAACACCACATATTCAACGCCTAGGAATATACCTGACTTGGAAGAATCTTAAAACCCATGGATATATATGTCTCCATAAGAGAATCAAGCGTGTGTACAGCGGCCGAAACGCAGCAGTAAAAATCCGATAAATCCCATTATCAAAATAAATTTCGAAAACAAAACACAAAGACAGTGAAATAGAGAGCAATTCTTAAATAATTCACTCAGGGCATGTGATGCAACCGGGATTGACCACATCTACACCCAGAGCTGGTTGAGACATAAGGCTGGACACTTCAGGCTGATAGCATTGGTGTGTTTCGGTGAGCAAATGCAGACCCTTTGAAGTCATACTGCATGGTACCTATTCCATGGGTCCCAACTCTTCAGGATCAAGGGATTCTTCCTCCAGCTAAAACATGCATGGGAAACCCACAGTATGGTCCACCGTGTGATTGGGAAACGATTTAAAATGCATCTCAGTTTTCGTATCCTGGTCCTCGGGTTCACCATTCCAGATGCTTTACTAACACTCTCCCTGCTTGGAGAGTCAGTGCCTTTAACCTCCTGTTTGGCACAGCTTGCAGTTTCTGTGCAAGATGAACAGGAATAGGGAGAACCAATGAGAGACTAGCTGTAGGTGTCTGCACGGGCAAATGTAACGCTCATTTCCGACCAGGAAGAGGAATTAACCAAAGGCTCAGCATGCCCTGCCGGAAACTGATTAGGGCCTGAAGCAATCCTGCGGGTTTGTGCCCAGCTCACAAGAAAGCGAGTTGAAGAAAGGAGCTCAGGGGCACTGTAATTCACAAACCTGCAGAGTTATAAATGACAGCTATCCTCCAAAAATATATTGAAGTAAGCCTGCGAAGGGGAGTTGAAAGCGGGGCAGAATTTCAGGAAAACGATTGCAGGGGGTAGACTGGAATTGCCCTGTGAGCATAGGAAAAGAGGCAGAACGGTGACAATAATGCACTTGGCCAAAAAGGGCGTATGCGTTTTTTCCTGAATATATTCAGGAAAAAACGCATACGCCCTTTTTGGCCAACCAAGCAAGCCTGTAAAGGAAATCTGCACTACAATGAAGTCTCACTGCCCCCCGGGCAAAAGGGCCATCTGAAAAAAGTGTAAAATCCAGAAAGGTAGGAAAGGATATGGAGAAGAGGGAGCCTTGTTATGCTGATTGGCAGGATGTAAATTGCCAGCAGCCACCCTGGAGAAGTGTATGGTGTTTCCTGAAACACGTAAGAAACAAAGCAACACACCCTATGGCATTTCAACTTATGGTCCTATAGCTTACGGAAATTAAAATCAAAAACAGACAGCCACCCCAATATTTGGGACGGCTGTGTTCACAAGAAGCTCGTCTACAGTATCAGGTAAATATCCCAAGAAGCAAAAAATGGATAAAGAAGTTGTGGCACGTACGTACAATGCAATATCACTCAGCAATGAAATCTGTGTCATCAGGCCCGTAGCGGCATAGTGAGTGGATGCAGGTACGGTGATTCTACGTGAACTACGTCACACAGAAAAAGAAACATCATAAGATATCACTAATACACGGAATGTAAACTTGACTACACATGAACTGAATTACAAAACAGAACAGGGTCTCAAATTTAGAAAACCAACTAGTGCTTGCTTATGGGGAAAGGTGCGTTGGGGTGCTGCATAAAACCAGAGACTGAAATTAGCACAGATAACTTTCCATAAGCCAAATATGTAATAGACAAGACCTACTCCTTGCTCAACGAAATGGACCCAACACCACATACTCAACGCCTAGGAATATACCAGACTAGGAAGAATCTTAAAATCCATGGATATATATGTCTCCGTAAGAGAATCAAGCGTGTGTACAGCGGCCGAAAAGCAGCAGTGAAAATCCGATAAATCCCATTATCAAAATAAATTTCGAAAACAAAACACAAAGACAGTGAAATAGAGAGCAATTCTTAAATAATTCACTCAGGGCATGTGATGCAACGGGGATTTAACACATCTACACCCAGAGCTGGTTGAGATATAAGGCTGGACACTTCAGGCTGATAGCATTGGTGAGTTTCGGTGAGCAAATGCAGACCCTTTGATGTCATACTGCATGGTACCCATTCCATGGGTCCCAACGCTCCAGGTTCAAGGCATTCTTCCTCCAGCTAAAACATGCATGGGAAACCCAGAGTATCGTCCACCGTGTGATTGGGAAACGATTTAAAATGCATCTCAGTTTTCGTATCCTGGTCCTCGGGTTCACCATTCCAGATGCTTTACTAACACTCTCCCCGCTTGGAGAGTCAGTGCCTTTAACCTCCTCTTTGGCACAGCTTGCAATTTCTGTGCAAGATGAACAGGAATAGGGAGAACCAATGAGAGACTAGATGTAGGTGTCTGCACGGGCAAATGTAACGCTCATTGCCGACGAGGAAGAGGGATTAAACAAAGGCTCAGTGTGCCCTGCCTGAAACAGATTAGGGCCTGAAGCAATCCTGCGGTTTTGTTCCCAGCTCACAAGAAAGCGAGTTGAAGAAAGGAGCTCAGGGGCACTGTAATTCACAAACCTGCAGAATTATAAATGACAGCTATCCTCCAAAAATATATTGAAGTAAGCCTGCGAAGGGGACTTGAAAGCGGGGCAGAATTTCAGGAAAACGATTGCAGGGGGTAGACTGGAATTGCCCTGAAAGCATAGGAAAAGAGGCAGAACGTCGACAATGATGCACTTGGCCAAATAGGGCGTATGCGTTTTTTCCTGAATATATTCAGGAAAAAACGCATACGCCCTTTTTGGCCAACCAAGCAAGCCTGTAAAGGAAATCTGCACTACAATGAAGTCTCACTGCCCGCCGGGCAAAAGAGCCATCTGAAAAAAGTGTAAAATCCAGAAAGGTAGGACAGGATTTGGAGGACAGGGAGCCTTGTTATGCTGATTGGCAGGATGTAAATTGCCAGCAGCCAACCTGGAGAAGTGTATGGTGTTTCCTGAAACACGTAAGAAACAAAGCAACACAGCCTATGGCACTTCCACTTATGGTCCTATAGCTTACGGAAATTAAAATTAAAAACAGACAGCCACCCCAATATTTGGGACGGCTGTGTTCACAAGAAGCTCGTCTACAGTATCAGGTAAATATCCCAGAAAGCAAAAAATGGATAAAGAAGTTGTGGCACGTACGTACAATGCAATATCACTCAGCAATGAAATCTGTGTCATCAGGCCCGGAGCGCCATAGTGAGTGGATGCAGATACGGTGATTCTACGTGAACTACGTCACACAGAAAAAGAAACATCATAAGATATCTCTAATACACGGAATGTAAACTTGACTACACATGAACTGAATTACAAAACAGAACAGGGTCTCAAATTTAGAAAACCAACTAGTGCTTGCTTATGGTTAAAGGTGCCTTGGGGTGCTGCATAAAACCAGAGACTGAAATTAGCACAGATAACTTTCCATAAGCCAAATATGTAATAGACAAAACCTACACCTTGCTCAACGAAATGGACCCAACACCACATATTCAACGCCTAGGAATATACCTGACTTGGAAGAATCTTAAAACTCATGGATATATATGTCTCCATAAGAGAATCAAGCGTGTGTACAGCGGCCGAAACGCAGCAGTAAAAATCCGATAAATCCCATTATCAAAATAAATTTCGAAAACAAAACACAAAGACAGTGAAATAGAGAGCAATTCTTAAATAATTCACTCAGGGCATGTGATGCAACCGGGATTGACCACATCTACACCCAGAGCTGGTTGAGACATAAGGCTGGACACTTCAGGCTGATAGCATTGGTGAGTTTCGGTGAGCAAATGCAGACCCTTTGAAGTCATACTGCATGGTACCTATTCCATGGGTCCCAACTCTTCAGGTTCAAGGGATTCTTCCTCCAGCTAAAACATGCATGGGAAACCCACAGTATGGTCCACCGTGTGATTGGGAAACGATTTAAAATGCATCTCAGTTTTCGTATACTGGTCCTCGGGTTCAACATTCCAGATGCTTTACTAACACTCTCCCTGCTTGGAGAGTCAGTGCCT
Organism: Phocoena phocoena; assembly: GCF_963924675.1. NCBI lineage: Eukaryota > Metazoa > Chordata > Mammalia > Artiodactyla > Phocoenidae > Phocoena > Phocoena phocoena. Next base: position 908,923 of record NW_027077596.1, on the reverse strand, counting down.
TTAACCTCCTGTTTGGCACAGCTTGCAATTTCTGTGCAAGATGAACAGGAATAGTGAGAACCAATGAGAGACTAGCTGTAGGTGTCTGCACGGGCAAATGTAATGCTCATTTCCGACCAGGAAGAGGAATTAACCAAAGGCTCAGCATGCCCTTCCGGAAACAGATTAGGGCCTGAAGCAATCCTGCGGTTTTGTGCCCAGCTCACAAGAAAGCGAGTTGAAGAAAGGAGCTCAGGGGCACTCTAATTCACAAACCTGCAGAGTTACAAATGACAGCTATCCTCAAAATTATATTGAAGTAAGCCTGCGAAGGGGACTTGAAAGTGGGGCAGTTTTTCAGGAAAACGATTGCAGGGGGTAGACTGGAATTGCCCTGAAAGCATAGGAAAAGACGCAGAACGTCGACAATGATGCACTTGGCCAAAAAGGGCGTATGCATTTTCTCCTGAATATATTCAGGAAAAAACGCATACGCCCTTTTTGGCCAACCAAGCAAGCCTGTAAAGGAAATCTGCACTACAATGAAGTCTCACTGCCCCCCGGGCAAAAGGGCCATCTGAAAAAAGTGTAAAATCCAGAAAGGTAGGACAGGATATGGAGAACAGGGAGCCTTGTTATGCTGATTGGCAGGATGTAAATTGCCAGCAGCCACCCTGGAGAAGTGTATGGTGTTTCCTGAAACACGTAAGAAACCAAGCAACACAGCCTATGGCACTTCCACTTATGGTCCTATAGCTTACGGAAATTAAAATCAAAAACAGACAGCCACCCCAATATTTGGGACGGCTGTGTTCACAAGAAGCTCGTCTACAGTATCAGGTAAATATCCCAGAAAGCAAAAAATGGATAAAGAAGTTGTGGCACGTACGTACAATGCAATATCACTCAGCAATGAAATCTGTGTCATCAGGCCCGGAGCGGCATAGTGAGTGGATGCAGATACGGTGATTCTACGTGAACTACGTCACACAGAAAAAGAAACATCATAAGATATCACTAATACACGGAATGTAAACTTGACTACACATGAACTGAATTACAAAACAGAACAGGGTCTCAAATTTAGAAAACCAACTAGTGCTTGCTTATGGGGAAAGGTGCCTTGGGGTGCTGCATAAAACCAGAGACTGAAATTAGCACAGATAACTTTCCATAAGCCAAATATGTAATAGACAAGACCTACTCCTTGCTCAACGAAATGGACCCAACACCACATATTCAACGCCTAGGAATATACCTGACTAGGAAGAATCTTAAAACCCATTGATATATATGTCTCCGTAAGAGAATCAAACCTGTGTACAGCGGCCGAAACGCAGCAGTGAAAATCCGATAAATCCTATTATCAAAATAAATTTCGAAAACAAAACACAAAGACAGTGAAATAGAGAGCAATTCTTAAATAATTCACTCAGGGCATGTGATGCAACCGGGATTGACCACATCTATACCCAGAGCTGGTTGAGACATAAGGCTGGACACTTCAGGCTGATAGCATTGGTGTGTTTCGGTGAGCAAATGCAGACCCTTTGAAGTCATACTGCATGGTACCTATTCCATGGGTCCCAACTCTTCAGGTCCAAGGGATTCTTCCTCCAGCTAAAACATGCATGGGAAACCCACAGTATGGTCCACCGTGTGATTGGGAAACGATTTAAAATGCATCTCAGTTTTCGTATCCTGGTCCTCGGGTTCACCATTCCAGATGCTTTACTAACACTCTCCCCGCTTGGAGAGTCAGTGCCTTTAAACTCCTCTTTGGCACAGCTTGCAATTTCTGTGCAAGATGAACAGGAATAGGGAGAACCAATGAGAGACTAGCTGTAGGTGTCTGCACGGGCAAATGTAACGCTCATTGCCGACGAGGAAGAGGGATTAAACTAAGGCTCAGTGTGCCCTGCCTGAAACAGATTAGGGCCTGAAGCAATCCTGCGGTTTTGTTCCCAGCTCACAAGAAAGCGAGTTGAAGAAAGGAGCTCAGGGGCACTGTAATTCACAAACCTGCAGAATTATAAATGACAGCTATCCTCCAAAAATATATTGAAGTAAGCCTGCGAAGGGGACTTGAAAGCGGGGCAGAATTTCAGGAAAACGATTGCAGGGGGTAGACTGGAATTGCCCTGAAAGCATAGGAAAAGAGGCAGAACGTCGACAATGATGCACTTGGCCAAATAGGGCGTATGCGTTTTTTCCTGAATATATTCAGGAAAAAACGCATACGCCCTTTTTGGCCAACCAAGCAAGCCTGTAAAGGAAATCTGCACTACAATGAAGTCTCACTGCCCCCTGGGCAAAAGAGCCATCTGAAAAAAGTGTAAAATCCAGAAAGGTAGGACAGGATATGGAGGACAGGGAGCCTTGTTATGCTGATTGGCAGGATGTAAATTGCCAGCAGCCAACCTGGAGAAGTGTATGGTGTTTCCTGAAACACGTAAGAAACAAAGCAACACAGCCTATGGCACTTCCACTTATGGTCCTATAGCTTACGGAAATTAAAATTAAAAACAGACAGCCACCCCAATATTTGGGACGGCTGTGTTCACAAGAAGCTCGTCTACAGTATCAGGTAAATATCCCAGAAAGCAAAAAATGGATAAAGAAGTTGTGGCACGTACGTACAATGCAATATCACACAGCAATGAAATCTGTGTCATCAGGCCTGGAGCGGCATAGTGAGTGGATGCAGATACGGTGATTCTACGTGAACTACGTCACACAGAAAAAGAAACATCATAAGATATCTCTAATACACGGAATGTAAACTTGACTACACATGAACTGAATTACAAAACAGAACAGGGTCTCAAATTTAGAAAACCAACAAGTGCTTGCTTATGGTTAAAGGTGCCTTGGGGTGCTGCATAAAACCAGAGACTGAAATTAGCACAGATAACTTTCCATAAGCCAAATATGTAATAGACAAAACCTACACCTTGCTCAACGAAATGGACCCAACACCACATATTCAACGCCTAGGAATATACCTGACTTGGAAGAATCTTAAAACCCATGGATATATATGTCTCCATAAGAGAATCAAGCGTGTGTACAGCGGCCGAAACGCAGCAGTAAAAATCCGATAAATCCCATTATCAAAATAAATTTCGAAAACAAAACACAAAGACAGTGAAATAGAGAGCAATTCTTAAATAATTCACTCAGGGCATGTGATGCAACCGGGATTGACCACATCTACACCCAGAGCTGGTTGAGACATAAGGCTGGACACTTCAGGCTGATAGCATTGGTGAGTTTCGGTGAGCAAATGCAGACCCTTTGAAGTCATACTGCATGGTACCTATTCCATGGGTCCCAACTCTTCAGGTTCAAGGGATTCTTCCTCCAGCTAAAACATGCATGGGAAACCCACAGTATGGTCCACCGTGTGATTGGGAAACGATTTAAAATGCATCTCAGTTTTCGTATACTGGTCCTCGGGTTCAACATTCCAGATGCTTTACTAACACTCTCCCTGCTTGGAGAGTCAGTGCCTTTAACCTCCTGTTTGGCACAGCTTGCAATTTCTGTGCAAGATGAACAGGAATAGTGAGAACCAATGAGAGACTAGCTGTAGGTGTCTGCACGGGCAAATGTAACGCTCATTTCCGACCAGGAAGAGGAATTAACCAAAGGCTCAGCATGCCCTGCCGGAAACATATTAGGGCCTGAAGCAATCCTGCGGTTTTGTGCCCAGCTCACAAGAAAGCGAGTTGAAGAAAGGAGCTCAGGGGCACTGTAATTCACAAACCTGCAGAGTTATAAATGACAGCTATCCTCAAAAATATTTTGAAGTAAGCCTGCGAAGGGGACTTGAAAGTGGGGCAGTATTTCAGGAAAACGATTGCAGGGGGTAGACTGGAATTGCCCTGAAAGCATAGGAAAAGACGCAGAACGTCGACAATGATGCACTTGGCCAAAAAGGGCGTATGTTTTTTTTCCTGAATATATTCAGGAAAAATCGCATACGCCCTTTTTGGCCAACCAAGCAAGCCTGTAAAGGAAATCTGCACTACAATGAAGTCTCACTGCCCCCCGGGCAAAAGGGCCATCTGAAAAAAGTGTAAAATCCAGAAAGGTAGGACAGGATATGGAGAACAGGGAGCCTTGTTATGCTGATTGGCAGGATGTAAATTGCCAGCAGCCACCCTGGAGAAGTGTATGGTGTTTCCAGAAACACGTAAGAAACCAAGCAACACAGCCTATGGCACTTCCACTTATGGTCCTATAGCTTACGGAAATTAAAATCAAAAACAGACAGCCACCCCAATATGTGGGACGGCTGTGTTCACAAGAAGCTCGTCTACAGTATCAGGTAAATATCCCAAGAAGCAAAAAATGGATAAAGAAGTTGTGGCACGTACGTACAATGCAATATCACTCAGCAATGAAATCTGTGTCATCAGGCCCGTAGCGGCATAGTGAGTGGATGCAGGTACTGTGAATCTACGTGAACTACGTCACACAGAAAAAGAAACATCATAAGATATCACTAATACACGGAATGTAAACTTGACTACACATGAACTGAATTACAAAACAGAACAGGGTCTCAAATTTAGAAAACCAACTAGTGCTTGCTTATGGGGAAAGGTGCGTTGGGGTGCTGCATAAAACCAGAGACTGAAATTAGCACAGATAACTTTCCATAAGCCAAATATGTAATAGACAAGACCTACTCCTTGCTCAACGAAATGGACCCAACACCACATATTCAACGCCTAGGAATATACCAGACTAGGAAGAATCTTAAAATCCATGGATATATATGTCTCCGTAAGAGAATCAAGCGTGTGTACAGCGGCCGAAAAGCAGCAGTGAAAATCCGATAAATCCCATTATCAAAATAAATTTCGAAAACAAAACACAAAGACAGTGAAATAGAGAGCAATTCTTAAATAATTCACTCAGGGCATGTGATGCAACGGGGATTTAACACATCTACACCCAGAGCTGGTTGAGACATAAGGCTGGACACTTCAGGCTGATAGCATTGGTGAGTTTCGGTGAGCAAATTCAGACCCTTTGATGTCATACTGCATGGTACCCATTCCATGGGTCCCAACGCTCCAGGTTCAAGGCATTCTTCCTCCAGCTAAAACATGCATGGGAAACCCAGAGTATCGTCCACCGTGTGATTGGGAAACGATTTAAAATGCATCTCAGTTTTCGTATCCTGGTCCTCGGGTTCACCATTCCAGATGCTTTACTAACACTCTCCCCGCTTGGAGAGTCAGTGCCTTTAACCTCCTCTTTGGCACAGCTTGCAATTTCTGTGCAAGATGAACAGGAATAGGGAGAACCAATGAGAGACTAGCTGTAGGTGTCTGCACGGGCAAATGTAACGCTCATTGCCGACGAGGAAGAGGGATTAAACAAAGGCTCAGTGTGCCCTGCCTGAAACAGATTAGGGCCTGAAGCAATCCTGCGGTTTTGTTCCCAGCTCACAAGAAAGCGAGTTGAAGAAAGGAGCTCAGGGGCACTGTAATTCACAAACCTGCAGAATTATAAATGACAGTTATCCTCCAAAAATATATTGAAGTAAGCCTGCGAAGGGGACTTGAAAGCGGGGCAGAATTTCAGGAAAACGATTGCAGGGGGTAGACTGGAATTGCCCTGAAAGCATAGGAAAAGAGGCAGAACGTCGACAATGATGCACTTGGCCAAATAGGGCGTATGCGTTTTTTCCTGAATATATTCAGGAAAAAACGCATACGCCCTTTTTGGCCAACCAAGCAAGCCTGTAAAGGAAATCTGCACTACAATGAAGTCTCACTGCCCCCCGGGCAAAAGAGCCATCTGAAAAAAGTGTAAAATCCAGAAAGGTAGGACAGGATATGGAGGACAGGGAGCCTTGTTATGCTGATTGGCAGGATGTAAATTGCCAGCAGCCAACCTGGAGAAGTGTATGGTGTTTCCTGAAACACGTAAGAAAAAAAGCAACACAGCCTATGGCACTTCCACTTATGGTCCTATAGCTTACGGAAATTAAAATTAAAAACAGACAGCCACCCCAATATTTGGGACGGCTGTGTTCACAAGAAGCTCGTCTACAGTATCAGGTAAATATCCCAGAAAGCAAAAAATGGATAAAGAAGTTGTGGCACGTACGTACAATGCAATATCACTCAGCAATGAAATCTGTGTCATCAGGCCCGGAGCGGCATAGTGAGTGGATGCAGATACGGTGATTCTACGTGAACTACGTCACACAGAAAAAGAAACATCATAAGATATCTCTAATACACGGAATGTAAACTTGACTACACATGAACTGAATTACAAAACAGAACAGGGTCTCAAATTTAGAAAACCAACTAGTGCTTGCTTATGGTTAAAGGTGCCTTGGGGTGCTGCATAAAACCAGAGACTGAAATTAGCACAGATAACTTTCCATAAGCCAAATATGTAATAAACAAAACCTACACCTTGCTCAACGAAATGGACCCAACACCACATATTCAACGCCTAGGAATATACCTGACTTGGAAGAATCTTAAAACCCATGGATATATATGTCTCCATAAGAAAATCAAGCATGTGTACAGCGGCCGAAACGCAGCAGTAAAAATCCGATAAATCCCATTATCAAAATAAATTTCGAAAACAAAACACAAAGACAGTGAAATAGAGAGCAATTCTTAAATAATTCACTCAGGGCATGTGATGCAACCGGGATTGACCACATCTACACCCAGAGCTGGTTGAGACATAAGGCTGGACACTTCAGGCTGATAGCATTGGTGAGTTTCGGTGAGCAAATGCAGACCCTTTGAAGTAATACTGCATGGTACCTATTCCATGGGTCCCAACTCTTCAGGTTCAAGGGATTCTTCCTCCAGCTAAAACATGCATGGGAAACCCACAGTATGGTCCACCGTGTGATTGGGAAACGATTTAAAATGCATCTCAGTTTTCGTATACTGGTCCTCGGGTTCAACATTCCAGATGCTTTACTAACACTCTCCCTGCTTGGAGAGTCAGTGCCTTTAACCTCCTGTTTGGCACAGCTTGCAATTTCTGTGCAAGATGAACAGGAATAGTGAGAACCAATGAGAGACTAGCTGTAGGTGTCTGCACGGGCAAATGTAACGCTCATTTCCGACCAGGAAGAGGAATTAACCAAAGGCTCAGCATGCCCTTCCGGAAACAGATGAGGGCCTGAAGCAAACCTGCGGTTTTGTGCCCAGCTCACAAGAAAGCGAGTTGAAGAAAGGAGCTCAGGGGCACTGTAATTCACAAACCTGCAGAGTTATAAATGACAGCTATCCTCAAAAATATATTGAAGTAAGCCTGCGAAGGGGACTTGAAAGTGGGGCAGTATTTCAGGAAAACGATTGCAGGGGGTAGCCTGGAATTGCCCTGAAAGCATAGGAAAAGACGCAGAACGTCGACAATGATGCACTTGGCCAAAAAGGGCGTATGCGTTTTTTCCTGAATATATTCAGGAAAAAACGCATACGCCCTTTTTGGCCAACCAAGCAAGCCTGTAAAGGAAATCTGCACTACAATGAAGTCTCACTGCCCCCCGGGCAAAAGGGCCATCTGAAAAAAGTGTAAAATCCAGAAAGGTAGGACAGGATATGGAGAACAGGGAGCCTTGTTATGCTGATTGGCAGGATGTAAATTGCCAGCAGCCACCCTGGAGAAGTGTATGGTGTTTCCTGAAACACGTAAGAAACCAAGCAACACAGCCTATGGCACTTCCACTTATGGTCCTATAGCTTACGGAAATTAAAATCAAAAACAGACAGCCACCCCAATATTTGGGACGGCTGTGTTCACAAGAAGCTCGTCTACAGTATCAGGTAAATATCCCAGAAAGCAAAAAATGGATAAAGAAGTTGTGGCACGTACGTACAATGCAATATCACTCAGCAATGAAATCTGTGTCATCAGGCCCGTAGCGGCATAGTGAGTGGATGCAGGTACGGTGATTCTACGTGAACTACGTCACACAGAAAAAGAAACATCATAAGATATCACTAATACACGGAATGTAAACTTGACTACACATGAACTGAATTACAAAACAGAACAGGGTCTCAAATTTAGAAAACCAACTAGTGCTTGCTTATGGGGAAAGGTGCCTTGGGGTGCTGCATAAAACCAGAGACTGAAATTAGCACAGATAACTTTCCATAAGCCAAATATGTAATAGACAAGACCTACTCCTTGCTCAACGAAATGGACCCAACACCACATATTCAACGCCTAAGAATATACCTGACTAGGAAGAATCTTAAAACCCATTGATATATATGTCTCCGTAAGAGAATCAAACCTGTGTACAGCGGCTGAAACGCAGCAGTGAAAATCCGATAAATCCTATTATCAAAATAAATTTCGAAAACAAAACACAAAGACAGTGAAATAGAGAGCAATTCTTAAATAATTCACTCAGGGCATGTGATGCAACCGGGATTGACCACATCTATACCCAGAGCTGGTTGAGACATAAGGCTGGACACTTCAGGCTGATAGCATTGGTGTGTTTCGGTGAGCAAATGCAGACCCTTTGAAGTCATACTGCATGGTACCTATTCCATGGGTCCCAACTCTTCAGGTTCAAGGGATTCTTCCTCCAGCTAAAACATGCATGGGAAACCCACAGTATGGTCCACCGTGTGATTGGGAAACGATTTAAAATGCATCTCAGTTTTCGTATCCTGGTCCTCGGGTTCACCATTCCAGATGCTTTACTAACACTCTCCCTGCTTGGAGAGTCAGTGCCTTTAACCTCCTGTTTGGCACAGCTTGCAGTTTCTGTGCAAGATGAACAGGAATAGGGAGAACCAATGAGAGACTAGCTGTAGGTGTCTGCACGGGCAAATATAACGCTCATTTCCGACCAGGAAGAGGAATTAACCAAAGGCTCAGCATGCCCTGCCGGAAACTGATTAGGGCCTGAAGCAATCCTGCGGTT